>NC_029792.2:120342811-120350604 GCF_000816755.2 Arachis ipaensis
TTTCTTTCCATGATTTAAAATTTTTAGATTCGTCGTTGATAAATAAATTTTATATTTATCAAATTACTTATATATTTAATTTAAATTCTTGTAAAAATATTTGAATAAGTATTTAGAAATGCATATGAAAAATCAAAACCAAATTCAATTACTAGACATCTGTTTTATTTTTTAAAAAAATAATCATTAAAAAAAGAATTTATTTGAAGTAAAATCGCTAGATTTTAAGGATGAAAACGTCTATTTTTCCAAATCATAGTTATTTGCTAAATACTAAAAAGATACAGAAAAGACGTACGTGAAGCGAACATTCGAAGTGTTAAATACACACTTGTAGTTATATGAGGTTTAATGCATTTTTGGGAGAGAAAAAAACTTACAATATAATAAGAACTTATATTATATTGCATAATATAATTGTTGAAGATAAATTAAACATTTATACAAAAAATTTTGTCCAGAACTTAACGTATGACAATGTAAAAAATGATTTATCACAATTATGGAAAGAGATTTTGTACTATAATGTCAAATTCTCCAAAGAAATGTTCAAGTTTAAGATAAGTAGAAGTATCGACAATTGAGATAAACACATAACAATTTCATAATGTGCATCGTTAACGGTAGAGTTTAATTATATTTACCTTTATATTCTATTAAATAATATTACAAATTAGTTAAAACTTAAATTATATATTGTTGTTAATTATGAAATTATTAAATTTTTTTATATATTTTGTCTCTCCTATTAGAAAAGAGAATAATATATTTAGTTCTTATTTACTATTTATGACATAAAAATATCTATTTCATTCTTTCTTTGCATATTCCTACTGTTAGTGAGCGAGATAGTTATAGAGTTAGATATAATTTACTGTTCAGTTTTTAGAGGAATTAATTATACTAAGGGTGTATGTTATATAAACTAGCTAAGCCCAAGTTCCTTGAGTGATATAATTTATTTCAGTCAAGGTTGCGAGAACCGGACCGGTCAATAAACCGGTGAGGTCACTGGTTCAATGGTTCACTGGTTCGACCGGGATTCAACCGGGGTTCAACCGGTTTAATTAAATATTAAATAAAATTATTAAAAAATTTAAAAATAATTTTAAAAGCAGAAATTGGAAAAGATCCCAAAACCAAACAATAATGATAATATCAGAGAAGAAGGAAAGAAAACAAAAAAGAACCAATTTCTTAATTCTATATTATGATTAATCAGCAATCTAACTAAAATTAATAACAGAATTAATAAAAGAAAGTAAAGAAACAGAGCAGGAAGCAGGGATAAAGCAGGGGACCTGGAATGTAGCAGAGACAGACTGGGAAATAAAAAGGGGAAGAAGAGCAGAAGTAGTGCCGCCCAGAGTTGGTGGTGGCCGGCTGAGCTCGCGGCGGAACAATGCAGGGCAGAGAGATTCAGCTTCTCTCTGTGGCAGTGACGAGAGCTGAGTGGGGGCAGAAGCGTTTGAAGGGAAAAGGAGAGGCGAGAAGAGAAGAGGGAAGGTAAGAATGGTGGTCAGCTTTTCGGACGATGGGTCGCCGGAGATTGCTGTTGTTGGCTGAGAGCGAGACGAGGAGGCGGGGGCTGCTGGCGCCTGGCTGAGAGAGAGAGAGGGTTGTAGCACCGTAGTGGGTTAGGGATTTAGGTGAGTGAGACTGATGAGAGGGTTAGGTTCGCGTACGCCTTTGTCTTTTTTTTTTTTTTTTTTTTTTTTAGCCAAAACGACGTCGTTTGGCATTGAAGTTGCAAACCACTAAACCGCAAAAAAACCGAACGATTCTTTCGGTTCGCCGGTTAACCGCCGATTCGACCGGTTTTTTTACTGGTTTTTTGTCAGGCGGTTTCTACGTTACCCGGACCGGCTAGGTAACCGGTTCCCGGTTTTCAGAACCATGATTTCAGTAATACATTACTCCTTCTCTGTTCTCTCTCTATTCTCTTTTATGCTTTTGGGTACAACCCTAATATGGTATCAAGAGTTCTGAATTCTCATAATTTTTTTTCCTTCTTCCCGTAATCATCTATTCTTCACTTTGTTCTTTAACATCTGTATTTGTTTTCCTTCATCATATTTCATCAATGGCGTTAGTTCTTGCTGACAATTCTAACAAAGCTTCCCTGGTTTGATAAATTGGCGGAAAATAATTTTTCTACTTGATCTCAACAAGTTCTTCTCACGATTGAGCTTCTTGAGTTACAAGATCATCTCGATGGATCTAAAGTCCCTTCAAGATTCAGTATTGATGCCGAAAAAGCCGCAAACAATGAATCACAAACTTTCAAGGAATGGAAGAAAAAGGATTTTGCCCTTCTCACTTGGTTTCTTGCCTCAATTTCCGATTTGTTCAAGAACAGAATTGTTCAATGCACCTTGTTTCATGAGGCATGGATCATCATTCAGTCCTACTTCACTACCACATCCAAGACCAAAATTCAAAGTCTCAAATCACAACTGCGATCTGTAAGAAAAACTGGTTCAGTGAAAGAATATCTTCAGAAAATTCAAAAGCTTGTTGATGCACTCTTCTCAATTGGATATCAACTTCCTAATGATGACCATACCCAAATTATTCTTGATGGTCTTCCAGAAGAATTCTCAAGTTATATCTCATCCGTCATGTCTAGGTTATCTTCCTTTACTGTAGTTGAAGCAGAATCATTTTTGCTAGCATATGAAGATATGCTAGATCGCTTTAAGCTACCAGAAACTGGTATACCCATGGCGAATTTAACTCAGCCATCCATGTTCTTTACCAATAATGGTAGAGGCATGTTTGCTCGTCGTGCCAGAGGTGGTAGATTTGGAAGAGGAGGAAGATTTTCCCTCCACGTCCTCAATGCCAACTCTGTAGCTGCCTTGGCCATGTTGTGCAAACATGTTACTTCCGTTTTGACCAAAATTTCTAGAATAACTCTTCTCAAAATGCCGCTCAAATCCCCTTTGGCAATTCTGTCCCACCACCGCCATCTTCCAATTTTCACTAACCTCGCGCATATTACACTGCACCATCATCATCCTCTGTGGCAGAATCTTCATGGTACCCTGATTCGGGTGCAAGCCACCACGTGACTAATGATCGCAACAATCTTATGGCTGCCAACAATAATGCTCAAGGTCTTGATCTCTTTGTGGGTAATGGTCAAGGTATTTCTGTCCCTACTATAGGTTCCTCTTTGTTATATGATAGTTCTCATAATATGTATTACAAATTGCATAATCTTCTTCATACACCAATTATCACACAAAATCTTTTAAGCGTCTCAAAATTTGCAGCGGATAATCATGTGTATTTTGAGTTCTGGCCTAACTATTGTGCTGTGCCTGATCAGGATTCCTGGAAGCTTCTTCTCCAAGGCACTGCTGAGGGAGGAATTTATAAGCTTCAAAATTAAGTTGTTCCAAGATTGTGTTTGAATAAATCTCTTGTGTCTTCTTTTGCTGATTCAAATTCTGGCTCTTGTTATAATAATTCTTATTTATCAACAAATTCAGTTGCTGTGTCAAGAAACAAATGTGAGCCCTCTCAAAATGTGCATAAATATGTGTCTAAGTCTGTTAACTCCCCAAATTCTGAAGTTCAGAATGCTATTGATGCCAAGTCTGTACATTCTCTTACTTTTAATAATAAAAACGTTGTTGATGTGTCCACTATATCATCTCCATCTACTAATCATCCTAATGCTATTCATAATAATGATTCATATAATGCTATATCACCGCTATATACTACTCATACTAACGCTCATCATAATAATGACTCTTCCAATGCTATATCCTCTCTAGATACTGCTAATACTCTTGCTTATTGTACGATTGATCCTTCTAATGCTATTACTTCAGCATATACTACTAATACTAATGCCCATCATAATAATGATTCCTGTAATGCTATTTCTTCTCCTGTTGCTTTCAAGTCTATTTTGTGTAGACCCAATAATTTTGAAATATGGCATAAAAGACTTGGACATTGTGGCATCAAAACTGTACTTGATGTTCTTAAGAAATGTGATATCAAATCTTATTATAACTCTAATACTCATTTGGTATGTGAATTTTGTTCTATTGCTAAGATGCACAAATAATCATTTCAAACCTCTTAACACAATTACACTTCTCCCTTGGAATTGGTCTATGGTGATATTTGGGAACTTCACCAATAGCTTCTAGAAATGGTTTCAAATACTATGTGTGCTTCATTGATGCTTTTTCTAAATTCACTTGCATTTTTCTATTGACTCATAAGTCTCAAGTTTTAACTGCTTTTCAAAATTTTAAAACTTTAATGGAAGTCCAAACAGGTTTCAAATTAAAATCTCTTCAAACCGATCATGGCTTAGAATTTTATCACAAGCTTTTACATGTTTTCTTCAAAATGAAGGTATTGCTCACAGGTTGGCTTGTCCATATACACATGAGCAGTAAGGTAGTGTTGAACGTAAATATAGACATATAACAGAGATGGGATTGTCTATGCTTGCAACAGCTGGCTTACCTTTTCAATTCTAGGAAGATGCCTTCACCACTGCGGCTCACCTTATTAATAGACTACCGACTCCTGTGTTGCAAGCTAACTCACCTTTTGAGGTTATTTTCCATCAAAAACCAGATTATCAATCATTAAAGATCTTCGGGTGTGGATGCTACCCTTATTTAAGGCCATACAACAAGAGGAAGATGGATTACAGATCAGAATTGTGTATATTTCTTGGTTATGACAACCAACACATGGGATATAAATGTCTATCGAAATCTGAAAAATTGTACCTTGCTCGACATGTGATCTTTGAAGAAAAACTCTTTCCTTACAATGAGCATTTCAGAGAAACACCAGCATCCTCTCCAAATTCCCAACCATCAAGTACTGCTCCATCTGAATCCCTGATTCCAATTCCCTCATCATTTATACCCATCCCATCACATTCTCAACCTATACATATTGACAACACTATAAATAATATCCATGTACCTTCTTATACCTCTGACCAGCCACCTTCCAACTCAATTCCAATTAGTGAAAATGAAGTCTATATCCCTTTTAACAATGCACCTACTATTGCCTCTCATCCCACAACTACTCATCAAATGATAACTCGGTCAAAAAATGGCATTACCGAGCCAAAAACCTATATCTCCACAACTACAACTGATCCATATTGCTTGAAAACATTACCAAAAAATGCCAAGCATGCTGTGCAGTTTGATCATTGGAAGAAAGCTATGCAAACTGAGTACAATGCTCTTATGAGATGCAAGACATGGTCTCTACAACTTCCTCCACCTAATTCCACAGTGGTGCCTTGTAAATGAGTTTTTGCAATAAAGAAAAACTCAATTGGGGATATATTACGCTACAAGGCACGCCTAGTAGCGAAAGGCTTTCATCAACATGAAGGAATAGATTTTGAGGAAGTCTACAGCCCAGTTATACGACCTCAGACTGTAAGAATTGTACTTTTCCTTGCGCTTACTAATGGCTAGCAGATGCGTTATAAATGGAATGCTTGCTGAAAACGTTTATATGCATCAGCCTGACCAATTTGCATCATCAGATTTATCTCTGGTATGTAAATTGCATAAAGCTATTTATGGCCTTAAATAGGCTCCAAGGGCATGGTTCAATACTCTTGCTAACACTTTAAAACACTTTGGCTTTGAAAACACAAAATCTGATCACTCTTTATTTGTTAGAAGAACTAATACATCTGCTTTATATTTACTAGCTTATGTGGATGATATCATTCTAACTGGCAGCTCCAATTCTGATATAGATACTTTAATACTAGAGTTAAATAAAATTTTTTCTTTAAAAGATTTAGGTAAGCTGAGCTACTTTGTTGGATTGGAAGTGAATTATTTGGACAGTGGAAGAGTCTTATTAAGTCAATCCAAGTATGCTAGTGAATTGTTGAAGAAGTCAAGGATGTCTGGTTCGAAATCAATGTCCACTCCCATTATTTCATCTCTTAAGCTAACACAAAATGATTCTGATGTCTATGAAGATCCCAAGCATTATCGATCTATTGTAGGTGCCTTGCAGTATTTGACGATCACTCGTCCAAAATTATCCTATTCCGTCAATAAGGTATCTCAATTCATGCACTCTCCAACTATTAATCACTAGAAAGCTATCAAGCGTATACTGCGCTATGTTCAAGGGACGGTAAGTGATGGTTTAGTTTTTCATAAGTGTACTGACTATCGTTTGATTTCCTTTGCTGATGCAGATTGGGGAGCCGATTTGGATGATCGGAGATCCATCAGTGGGTACTGTGTGTTCATGGGAAGCAATTTAATATCTTGGAAGAGTGGCAAGTAGTCTAAGGTGTCCAGGCCTTCTACAGAGACAGAGTATCGAGCACTTGCCACTGCTCAAGAAGAACTCATCTCGTTGCAGCAGTTGTTGTAAGAACTTTGTATCCCGCAGCCTATCCCTCCCACTATTTATTCGGATAGCCAAAGTGCGTGTTTGTTGGCAGCAAATCCTGTTCTTCACAGCCGATGCAAGCATTTATAGCTTGATTTGCATTTTCTACATGATAGAGTTAACAGTAAAGAGTTGTATGTTGTCAATATATCTGTCGCTGATCAAGTGGCTGATACATTTACTAAGCCCCTTTCTGTTAGCTTGTTTAATAAGTTCAAATTCAAACTTAGAGTGATTCAAAATCCACAACTAAGTTTGAGGGAGGTGTTAGTGAGTGAGATAGTTATAGAGTTAGATATAAATTATAATTTGCTGTTCAGTTTTTAGATGAATTAATTAACTCTCTCAGGTCTACTAAGGGTGTATGTTATATAAACTAGCTAGGCCCAAGTTCCTTGAGTGATATAATTCATTTCAGTAATATATTACTCCTTCTCTATTCTCTCTCTATTATCTTTTATGCTTCTTGGTACAACCCTAATACCTACCTCCTTTATCATTTTTTTTTATGATTTCGATCTATTATTTTTATTGTTGATGATGATTTTGGGTGTATGGTATTGATAAAGATGATTTGGCATTTCATGGTAGAAATTAAAGACTAGTGGTTGGTAGTAATGACTAGGGATGGCAACATGCACCTTACTCGCGGGTACCCAATCCGGTCAGGTACGGTTGCCAACCTGGTCTGTAGCGGGTAAGGTAGGGTATGAGTAGGATTCTCGTGCGGGTTGGGTAGGGTGCGGGTTGAGCCTCAACCCTATCCGACCAATCCGCACCCTCTATATATATATATATATGTTTTAAGTAGATGTTGAACTAAAAACCTCTCACTAAATACAAAATATCCTTAGTCACTAATAAAAGATCATTAATTGGTAATTTGTTATATTTTTTTACATAAAAATCAATTCTATTTTAAATTATGATCAAGTTATATAATAATGTTGCATCTTTTTGGTAACCTGCGAGTATAATCAGGACCCGCGGGTTAAAAATGGGTAGAGTTAGGGTTGGAATATTTTCAATCCGCAGATAGGGTAAGGTTAGATCCAAACCCTACCCTACCCTACCCATTACCACCCTTAGTAATGACAAGATAGAATGCGATGATGATGTCAGTGATGATGTTGATGGTGGTGGTGATACCAATGGGAGTGGGGCAGCGAGATAGAATATTGGCACAACGATATAGATGATAGCAGTAATGATGATGATAAAAGATAAAGGTAAATAAGTAATTCTATTAAAATTTAACTGTTTACAGGATAAATTAACTATTAATTAAATATTTGAATTATTTTTTAATTAAAACAAATTATATAGAAATTATTTTATCATTATTATTGTTTGAATATCTTTTT
>NC_029792.2:120351293-120371495 GCF_000816755.2 Arachis ipaensis
TTAAAATTTAAAATCTTTTAGGTATCAAAATGACTATTTAGTAAATAAAAACTTGTGTTCGAGTACAATTTCGAACATAGTCTATAATGTATAATAAATTCTCAATTTTTTCTCATTTAAGAAAATAAGGTATAATTTCTTCAATTTAATTTTGATATAAGTAAAATAGTTTTATACGTGTATCTAATTACGTAATATCACAGTAAAAATAATTATCTTTTAGATTGACTGCGTGAATGATTATCCAAAAGAATGATTGTGATTGCACAACTGTATAAAATACTTTTACACTGTCAATGTACTAAAATTAAACTCATAATCTCTTATCATATATTTTATAAGTATGACTAAAATATTAAAAAATAAAAAATTAAAAATTATACTTTGACTGTTTTACACACAACCTGAACCGAACAAAATTTGAGAGCATCTAGGGGTGAGCACGGGTAACGAGTACCCGATTACCCGTCTGAACCCGAACCGAACTAATTAAATTGGTTCTGGAACCAATAGGTAATCGGGTCCGACCCGAACCAAACCAATGTCTCTCTCTAATAATTGGTTTGGGTAACGGTTCTGAGAGTGCTGAATCCGAACCAACCTGTAGACCCGACTATATATATATACTTTTTAATGATTTTGAGTTTCTCACTCAATAATCCTAACACTAACCGCAATTTTTTCACCCTATGGAATAAATTCTAGCAGAATTGTCTTAAACCTCACTTTACCAGTAGTTTTCCGCCGAGCTTTTCCGCCGAGCTTTTCCGCATCTCGTCCGATCCACCGCCGCCCCTCGAACTTTGCCGCGCTCTGTCGTCGTTCTAGTCCTGGTATGGTTTCTGCGTCCAGTTCTGATTGTTTTTGCTGCTATTCAAACTTTATACGCTTGTTGTTGTTGCTGCTGCTGGTTTTGAAATTGTCACTGTTGTTGATGATGGTTATTTTAGTCAATAATACATTTATTTAATTTTTTTTCAATGTCCCTAGAAGGTAAATGCAGAAATTTTGATTCCAGTTTCAAAATTCATCCACCATGTCTTCACCACAAATTTGTCTTAGATCTTGCTTTAATTCCATCTTGTTCTACTTCTTCCTGAACATGTATATACTTCTTAATCTTTGTCATAATGCTTTGAAACTTTAAATTGAATTATTTCTTCTATTAATGCGTATTTTAATTTGCTTTTTCATTCAATCTTATTGAGTTATTTAATTTAACCTACGAGGGAAACCAAGTTTTTGTTCACTTGGAATTTGCATAAATATAATATGTAATTTGTTATGCTTTTCTCTTTAAAATAGATTGCGCTGGTATGCTTTGTGACTTGTTATGTGGAGCCACACATAGTTTTTGATGTATGCTCAATACATGTTGTGAATGTAAGTGACAATGGAGTGATTGTATGACATCTTGATGAATGATGATGAGTAGCTGGGAAAAAAAATTGCAAAACAATGAGTTGTAAGATTCAATGCCAGATTTCTTACTTGATGTTCTGGTAATGATTAAACAGAAAAATTGTTTAGATTTCTCACACACTCTCTTAATAAAAATTACACAATATAAACTTTTATTTTTCATTTTATCTTTCTACCTTTTCAACTTGAAGGAATCTCCTTTTATAGGAAAAATTTTGGGTATCCAAATGCATTTAGGTGAGAAGATTTCAATATTTGAGGTGCCATTTTTTAACATTGGACTTCATAATGCAGTGGGAACATAAGACAAGTGAAGACCAAACCAGCTGGGCAAAGAAAGTGTAGCTGGTCAAAACATGGCACATGGTTTGAATTTTTTGTATTGTTTTAGGGGATAAGAAGCATATTAAGAAGGTAGGAGGAAAACTGAAGATTTTTTCCCAACCCCTCTTGAAACTTGAAAGCATGCCACATAAGCAAAAATTCTGCTCCCATGGTTCTTCTGTTAAGACGTAAAGTAGATACACACCCTTGTAGTTGTAGACCCGCTAGCCTATTCCCTCGTACCATCTCAGCCATTACCACCAAGCTCTTGATTCTTGTGACCAAAAGAAGCCAACTCGAAAATGCAAATCTACCTATTTTGATTCCACCATTTATTGATAACATAACCAAATCCCCCAAAATAATTTAACTGAAAAAAAAAAAGAAATTTTATTCGGCCACCAACTATTTTCTTAGTCATATTTCAAATTACACTGCCTCCGATCTTAGTGATTGTACAACAACGATGGCTGCCATCATTTTCCGAAGGTTAAGATTAGCCTCTACAATCCTAAGACCCTCTTTTTCTTCCTCTTCTTCAACCAACCCGTTATTCAATAACCCTAAGCCCTTATTCTTAGAACCCTTCTCCCAATCAATAAACCCTTTTCTCACCAATTCATCACTAACAAAACCAAGATTCTTCTCCACAAATGATTCCGAGAAACCTGAAAGTCCATACCCAAGCCAAAATCCTAATTTCAAGCACCAAGAAATCGAAGGACCCACAGTTGAGCGTGACGTCTCACCCCTGGCGAATGAAACACGAGAGGTTTTGGAATCGATCATGAAGAATGTCTACAAGCTGAGCAAGGTGGTTGCAGTTCTAGGTCTGGTTCAACTTGGTCTTGGATCTTGGATCGCTTACAAAACCGGTTCTTCACCATTTTCGGAGGTTTCTGTTCAGAGCACGCTGGCTTTTGCGTTTCCATTTTCGTTGGCGTTCGTTCTGAGACAGTCACTGAAGCCAATGTACTTCTTCAAGAAGATGGAGGAGCAAGGTAGGTTGCAGATTCTGACGCTTACCATGCAGGTTGCGAAGCAGATGAATCTGTTGTTTGTTAGGGTTCGTGGGGTTTCCATGGCTTGTGTTCTTGGGATCTCCATTGGCTTCTTGTTTGCTGTGCTCTCAAGATGAGGATAAAGGAAAATCATTGATAGTGCTTTGGGGATGTTGATTTTGATGATCCTTTTCTTTTTTCATTTTTGAATTAATGCTCACTTTAGTCCCAATAAACACATTGTAGCCATATCTTGGGATTTGGTGTTCTAAGCTGTCAAAAACTTAAAATAGTTCATAGATTCACAAATAAATGTGAGTTAAGTTAATTCTTACTTCCTCAAAGCGATACTTGTTATCAATGTTATCAAGACCTTTTAATTATTTATAGCACCAAAGTGAATATTAACTCTTGTATTTGTTTATTTATTTATATTGTTTTTATTTGTTTTCAGACTGGAATCCAGTTTGGGTTTACTTGGATACCGATGACACAGATTGCGGAGATTAAAGAAATTATCTTTCTTTGATTTCTGTAAAAGAAAAAAACAAAAAACTAAGGCAGTGGATTATGCAACTTGTGCTATCTTATTCGCAGTTTTATTTCCTTTCCTCATGTAGTGAGTACTGAGTAGTGACCTAGATGGCTAGATGGACCTTACTTTTAAGTTAAAAGATGGCAAATACAGGTGATGAGTTTGAATGAGTGAAATTTTTTTAGTGAATACCCATTTCGGTTTCTGATAATTTGTCAGAGACAAATAAATGAAACTCCAATCTTAAATGAAAAATTAACATATAATTAAAGACTTCATGGAAGGTAGTTGCATATACTTGTGTACCCTGAGACACCGAATCTTTTGGCCGCAAGATATGAAACTTTCTTCAGCACATCCCTTTTGGCCGCAAGATATGAAACTTTCAGCTTCTGATGCATCTGAAAATCCAACAAACCCTCCCTTACTCCAGGATAAATTTGGCCTTCCCTTACTCCAGGATAAATTTGGCGAATATTAGCTTCAAAATCATCCACGGAAGTGTCGAATTCCAGGAAGTAAAACTAGCCATATTAACCCCTAAAAATTGGGGTTCAACAAAACTTAAAAGCAAAGAGATCAGCATCAACCTTCATGTCTTTCTTGCTCTCATTCAACTTTAATCTTTCTTCTATAATATCCTCCTAAATAAAATTTCTGAAACGAATATAATTGTTAGTCAAATGACTAATTGTTTAATTGTTTAATAAAATTTATAATAAGATTTTTTTTTAAGTTGGTTAACAAATGGCAAAATTTTGTTTTTAGGTAAAACTAATTGTTTATCTTTTAAAAGCACATAAAAAATATGAGTGAAGAAGAATTTGGGCGAAATATACTTTGTTGAACATCAATTATTCATTGATTTTAAAGATGATGAATGAAAAAGAATTTGTGAGAAATATGCTTTGTTCTATCACCTTTGATGTATCTACCATTAAGTTATGCAATGCATATTGTATTATCTTCAAACAGAACAGTTTGAGCTATTTTTCTATCAGTGAGTCTACATGATGATAGAATATATTGGATTAAACTCTTGAGCCAAAAATACTCACAACTTGCTCCATGTACCGCTAGAATTTTAACATGATTAGAGGATGTTGCTGCTATCGTCTATTTGGTAGACCTCCATGATATAGCTGTATCACTATATGTGAATAGGTATCGTGTTTGAGATTTTTCTTTGTGTGGATTAGACAAATATCCTGTATCTACATAACCAACTAATTGTGACTTGGATTCATATAGATAAAATAGTCCCATATCAACTATTCTATGAAGATATCAAAAGATTTGTTTGATTCCATTCCAATGTCTTCTGGTTGGAGAGGAACTATACTTTGTTAGTAAATTCACAACAAATAATATGCCAGGTCGTGTATCATTAGCAAGATACATTAGTGCTTCAATGACAATAAGATATAGTACTTCAGGATCAAGGATATCTTCATTTTCTTCTTTAGGACGGAATTAATCATTTTCCACATCAAAAGACCTTATGATCATTGGGGTACTTAATTGATATGACTTATTCATATAAAATCTCTTCAAGATCTTTTCTTTATATGTTGTTTGATGAATAAAGATCCCATTGTTTGTATGCTCGATCTGCAAGTCGAGATAAAATTTAGTCTTTCCGAATTCTTTTTTTTCAAACTCTTCTTTTAGAGCTTTTATAATTGTTGGAATCTCTTCAACAGTTTTAATAATATTTAAGTCATCAACGTACAACAGCAATCATAATGAATCCAGATTCAGATTTCATTATGAAAACACATGGGCAGATATAATCATTTTTGAATACCTTTTGGCCAGATATTCAGTAAGACTATTATACCACATTTCGTCAACATTGTTTTAGACTATGTAAAGATCTTTACAATTTGACTGCTGCACTACATTCATTAAATGCATTTGTAGTTTATGGTATGTGAATAAACTGATCAAATAACGCAATGTTATTGTATCTAATACAGGAAAATATGTTTCTTCATAATCTATATCGGATCTTTGTGAAAAACCTTGTGTCATAAGTCGAACTTTGTAACGTACAACTTTATTTTTCTCATTTCGTTTTCTCACAAATACCCATATGTATCCGACATGTTTTACATCTTCTAGTGTACATACTACAGATCCAAATACTTCATGTTTTGCAAGTGAGTCTAACTCAGCTTTCATAACTTCTTTTCATTTTGATCAATCATTTCTTTGTCGACATTCTTCGACTGTTTTTTACTCAAGATCCTTACTTTCATGCATGATGTGTAATGTCACATTATATGCAAATATTTCATTGACAATTTTTTTATTTTGGTTCTATTTTTCTCTTGTAAATACATAATTTATTGAGAGCTCATCATTTTCACAATTTTCAGAATTTCCAAGTTCCTGAACGTCTTCTGGCATCAAAACTATATCAGAATTTTGGACAATTGCAGATGTCTTTACTATATCTTTATATTTTTCAACAAGAATAGTATTTACCTCTTTTCTTTTTCGAAGATATTTTGTCTTTGGAATCGCAGGCCTACCACGCTTCTGGCGTGAATTTGTCTCGGTGACTATTTGTCTGGCTAGGACATTAATTCGAATTGGGACATTTTCAGCTGGTATATAGGATTTAGTTATTCTCTTTGTATCAGAAAATGTATCAAGCAATTCATTTGCTATTTATTTGCAAATGTATATTCTTTTAAATTTCTAGTTCACATTGCTCTGATCGAGGATTTAAATGCATCAAGGATGATGCATTCTAATTAAGTTCCTTTTCAAGAAGCTTATTCTCTCTCCTTAATATTGAAAATTTTGATTAATCAAAATGACAATCTACAAATCAAGCTTTAAATACATCTCTAGTTTGTATCTCTTGATACCTCATTATAGAGGAAGAATCATATCCAACATATATCCCTAATTTTTTTTTTGGAGTCCTATTTTGATGCGATAAGGCGGGACAATTAGAATATATATCGCACATTTGAATATTCTCAAATGGAAAATATTTGGCTGCTAGCCAAAAGCTAATTGTAGAGGAGAAAATTGGAGGTAACTTATTGGCCTTATGCGAATAAATGCAACAACATGTAAAATGACATGCCCCAAGCAGAGGTCGGGGGATTTATTCTCATAAGTAAGGGTCTAGCAAACAAATGGATTCGTTTAATAAGTGACTCTGCTAGTTCATTTTGTGTATGAACACGAGTTAGCGGATGTTCAACACTTGTATCATTGACCATACAATAAGCATCGAAAGTTTGAAAAGTGAGTTCAACGGCATTATTAAGATAAATTGTTTTGATTGAAATTTCTGAAAATTGTGTTTTTAATCAAATAATTTGAGCAAGTAATCTCGTAAACACTAGGTTGTGAAAAGACAATAAGCACACATGTGACTATTTCGAATATGCGTCTAATAGGACTATAAAACATCTAAAAGATCTACATGGTGGATGAATATGTCCATATATATCACCTTAAATCCTTTCTAAGAATTCAGGAGACTCAAATCCAATTTCCACTGGTGATGACTTTAAAATTAGCTTTCCTTGAGAACATATAACACAACAAAATTCACTAGATTTAAGAATCTTCTAGTTTTTTATTGAATGTCCATGGAAATTTTCAATAATTTTTCACATCATGGTTATTCCAAGATGACCAAATCGATCATGCCAAATTGTGAATTTATTTAGACTAGTAAACTTCTTGTTTACAATGGCATGTGATTCAATTGTACTAATTTTAGTATAATATAATCCAGAAGAAAGTGAGGATAACTTTTCTAATATAAGTTGTGATATATAAGTACTCATAATTTTTCTCATTCGATTCATTATTTTAATATGATATCCATTTCTGCAAATATTTTTAAAACTCAACAAGTTTCTTAGAGATTTAATAGACAATAGTGCATTTTTTATTATGAATTTAGTTCCTTCAAGAAACAAAATTATAGCTTTTCGGAGCCTTCTATCGCTTTGCCTGAGCCGATAATTATATTAACACATTCTTCTTTTGATATAAGATGAATAAAATATATATTACTTTTGAGAATAGTATACGAACTTGCACTATCCGCATGACAAATATTTTCATTATATGTCCTTACCGTTTTCTTCAAAGACAAATAATAATAACAAGATTATATCATAAAATAAGTAAAAGTACATGCACAGTAAAATTGTATATAAAAAAAGTAGAGTAAAACCCCTCCCCGATCTCCTACCATTTATGAAAAGGAACCGGGAAGGGATTTTACTAAAAAAGTATCATATACGAAATTTTACTATTATTATTGTTATTATTTTAGAACTTGATATATTTAATGATTTTAAAATTCTTAATCATAAGCAATAAATTTTATTAAACACAATAATATTTTATTGAACATTATTTATATACATCATACTTGAAATTCAAATGCATAGAAGATAAAACTTAACAAAAAAATTTACATTATTTATTGACATAAGAACTTAACAAATCCAAATATTAAACTTTTCCAACATTGATCAAATGACCAATATTTCCTTCAAGATCTTTAAAGAAATCAGATATTACATAATGAGTGGTGTAATTTTCAACAACATCATTTGAAACAAAATGTGTCTCATTTTCTTTGTCATCCTTTTTCAAGTATGTTTGACAAAGATCAACTAAGTGTCTTGGGGTACGACAGGTACGTGACCAATGGCTCTTTCTACCACAACGGAAACATTTATCCTCTGTTGATTTATTTTGCCATTATTTCTTTCTTTATCCCATTCTGGTGAGATCCTTTCTTGTGAAAATAATTTTCTTTCTTCCACAATTTTTATTGTTACCAAAGTCTTACCATTTATCTTTTTTGGGATTATAATTTGCGGCATTTGCTTCAGAAAATGAGGCGGCGTCAGCTGGGCGCGCTTCGTGATTTCTTAAAAGTAATTCATTGTTACGTTCAGTAATAAGAAGGTAAGAAATTAGCTTAGAGTATTTTTTAAATTCTTTCTCTCGATACTACTGCTGTAGGAGTACATTCAATACATGGAAGGTCGAGAAAGTTTTTTCTAACATGTCATTATCAGTTATATTTCTCCCACATAATTTCATTCGTGAGATAATTTGAAACATTGTTGAATTGTATTCATTTAAATCATGTAGACGCAAATGTGTCCACTCATATTGAACTTGAGGAAGTATTATTGTCTTTTGATTATTATACATTTCTTTAAGGTTTTTCCACAAATCTGTAGGATCTTTTAGTGTGAGATGTTCATTTTTCAATTCTTCCTCAAGATGACGACGAAGAAAAATCATGACTTTGGCTTTATCCTTTTAGGATGCTTTATTTTCAGCCTTAATGGTATCTCCAAGATCCATTGAATCAAGATGAATTTCGGCATATAATATTCATGATAAATAGTTGTTTCTAGATATATCAAGAGTATTAAATTCAATATGAGAGAACTTTGACATAATGAAAATTTATTATATGTGTCTTTCTTAGTTTTTATCAAAGTCTCGTACCAAAATCTTTATAATTATAAATATTGTCTCCAAAGTAAAATAAACATAATCCAAATCATAATTATAAATATTGTCTCTAAAGCAACATAAACATAATCTAAAATACTCAATTTTCATCTTCATACTCTTGTAAGTTGGGTTGGAGGAAGTTGAGTTTTGGCCAAAAAATTACAAAAATACCTCATTGTCAAAAAAATTAAGCCTGGCAGGGAATCCTGCCCCGCCCTGCCAAAGTCCGCGGTTTAAGCAATGTAGATTAGGCGGGCTTTTATTCTTTGGCGGTCCCAATTTTTCAGTCCGGCCTGCCTTTTATGGAGGGTTACGCGGACCGGCCTGGAAGGTTTAGGCCCATTTGCCACCCATACACGCAGTTGACTGCGGATTGATCGGTCCGATTTAGCTGCAATTTGCACTGATTTTGACCGGTTCAAAGCGAGTCTGACCGATTTTTTCTTAAACGGTCAGGACATCAAACCAAATAACAAAGGATATGACTCCTCTAAAATTATATTGTTATTTTAGGGAAAAAAAGTATACCATTAATCACCATTAAATTAAGATAGTGGATCTCACAAATAATAAATATTATAAATTTAAATGTAATTAAAGTATCATTTTACCATTTTTTTAACATTGTCACTTTAAAAAATCTTTTTCCCACAATAAATCTATCCCATCCTTGCCGAATTAAACCTGTTATAATAACGTTAACACAATGTTTGGAATAGCAGATTTTGGAAGGAAGAAAAATGAAAGAGGAGAAAATAGATGGAAAAGTCCATTTTCCTTTGTTTGGATTAGAGTGGAAAAGAGGTAGAAAACAAAAAAAATAGGCGTAGGGCCCATATAATTTTTTTTTTCTCATTGCTTCAATGAAACTGAAAAGGGATGGCCAAACAATGTTAAAATTTTATATTTATCCTTTCAATAACAAAAACCAAACTCCCTAACTCCCTCTCTCAAAAATTGATTTACTTTTCTCCTATGTTGTCGTCCTTCTCAACAGAGCCACCGCAGGTTTCCACCGTCGTCAACATCGCCACAGCAGCTTCGTCGTTGTCGTGAGAGCTCCACTACGTCTTCATCCGTGTATCCGTAAGACAAAGGTGAGTCTTTTTCTTGCACATAATAGTTCGTATTCTTCTTTTGTTTTTCAACTAAGATGTTATTCTGATTTTACATTCTATAGATGCTACTCATCTTTGTAGTCGAAAAATAAGCTATGCCTTTTTCTATGTCTTCAAATGGGTCTTTCATTATAATTCCAAAATCCCTTTATATTTGACCTTATGTTTCACTGTACCAGTTTATTTTGATCCAAGAAGGAAGAATTTTTAACTCATTAGGTATTTACATGATTTATCCTTCTTTTAAAATTATGAGATTTTTTTTAAAAGCTTTATGAAGTCATATATTCTGTTATCAAGGCCTATGATAGTCCCTGCTCCACCCAATTCTTTGATAATCAAGTCTTAATTACCCATTCTCCCTACGTAGTACACTATCTTTCCCTGCACCTTGTCCTTTTGTAGTGTCCCATAATCACAAAAACTACATCTTAATAATTTATTATTAGATAAATACACAAGTTCTTTTAAATCTTATGGAGTGGTCCAAATATGAAAGAAAAGGATTCACTAGTGATTATGAACTCTATGTACATTGTGATTAATAATGTTATAAAAAGTGGATGTGTGAAAAACAAATAAAAAATGTCAAAAGCTTTACCTCTTGAGTGTTGCTGTATATTTAAATAATTTAAAATAAATCTGAATTAAATTAGTTTAATGAAAGATTGGTGGTTGATAATTCCTGACAAATGGCCGATATTTTAGATGATAGATATTAAAGTGGAGATAAGATAAAAATTGACTTTTTATAATTTATATGTCTACTGTTTATGTTATAGGAAGAATTTCTATCTAAATAATTCAAATAACTTAGGGACATAAAAGAAAGTATAGTGTTTTCAACATGGACTAAGCAGCTGCAATGTTCATAGAATATGTACACATGTTCATCAGTTATCACAATTATTTATACATGTTTGATTTGTTAATTTTCTTTTTTATTTGTTTCCTTTTTTGTATTGATTTGATTTCTTAATTACATGTTTAAATTACAACCAAATGTAGTGGTCAACCAAATCAACGTGAAGGCTACAATTTATTCAAAAACTAAGTGTAGTGGTAAAAAGATAATTATTTATTGGTAAAAAAGTAATTGCTAGATTATTATACCCGAGAGTGCAACTAGATCAATAGTGTTAAGTCCCTGAGCAGCAAAAAGTACTTTAAGTTGATCCAAAGTCATGAAAGGACTTGGAAGTTTTTGTGCTAAGGTTATATTTGCTGTTAAACTATTTCCTCCCTAATTGAACTTCCCAACTAGGACCTTGAGCCTGTAATTAACACATATATACATATTTGTATTATGTCCACGCACGTGATTATCATCATATTTATGTAGTATATGTACTTATTAATTTGGGATAAGTATTGTTTTTGTCCCTAATATTGAGGGTCAGAATCGAAACTGTCCCCAACGTAATTTTTTATTTAGAATCATCTTTAACATTTTTTTTCATATTAAAATCGTCCTTTTTAAAAAAAATTTTAATTTTATTACTAAATTACCCATATTTTAATAAATAAAAAATTATAAAATAAAAAAACAAAAGAACAAGAAAGAAATAAGAGAGGAGAGAGGGGCTGCGACGGGGGAGAAGAGAAGAGGGAAAGGAGATGCGCCGGCGTTGCTAGGGCTCGCCGCCACGTCGCGTCGTCATCGGGCCTTGGAGGGAGACCACGCCGCTGAGCCGTCGCCGCCGATTTGCCCATGAGATGCCGTCGGGGAAGCGCCAGTGGTTCTGCTTCATCTTCTGCATCTGCTTCAGATATGCTTCTGCATCTGCATCTGCTTCTTTTTCTGCTTCTTCTTCTGCTTTAGCTTATGCATCTACTTCATCTTCTGCATCTGCATTTTCTTTTGCTTCTACATTTGCTTTTGCTTTGTTTTTGCTTCTGACTCTGCTTCTGATTCTGATTTTGTGTGTTGATTTTGTTGTTGAATTTGACATTGTTGATTCTGAATTTGATGTTGTTGAATTGGGTACTCGTTGAATTTGATGTTGTTTTTTCTTCTGAATTTGATTCTGATTCTGATTCTGATTATTAGTATTTGATGGGAGTAAGGGAGGTGATGGTGGTGGAGTAAGGGAGGTGTTGGTGGTGGTAAAGGTGCTGGTAGTGGTAAAGGATATTTTTGTCCGTAAAAAGTTAAAAAGACGATTTTAATATGAAAAAAATGTTAAGGATGATTCTAAATCAAAAATTACATTGGGGATGGTTTTGATTCTGACCCTCAACGTTAGGGACCAAAACAATACTTATCCCTATTAATTTTGACCCGTTTAATAAATGCCTTATGACATAATTAATATAAATATATTTGCCTATACAAACTTGTTCCAAAAAAATATAAATTTAATAATAAGCAAATAGAGTTTTTATAGTTTAGGATAAAAATAACCTGATTTATTAGCCACTAAAATTATATGTAATTAGATAGATGTATTGAAACATTGCTAATTTAAGCAATTAATAACAGTAGATATTAAGTGCTTCCAGAGCAAGAATATCCGCACAAGAAAGCATTTGTTCACTACATTTTCAACTTATTTTTTTTACATTCTATACAAAATTCTGCGTTGGTTAAATTAGTTTTTGACCATCTAAATTATTAAGTGCTTTTAGTAGCTAAGTCCACTAAATTTTGGTGTTAATCCAATGCATTGATTAATATATCACTTGAAATCTATAGTTTTTAATTTATGATAGTGAGCTTTGGAATCGAGTTTAGTATTTACGAGTTCGTAATAAGTGCCTCATAACAAGGTATTTTTATACTGTGTAATGTGACACCATAATTTTCTATCAAACTTTAGTTTCAATTTTTTTTTCACCGTAAAGGAATTGCTAAAACGTGATAACATATGTTACTTTCTAGTTACTTTTATTATTGATATGTTCACTCTAAACATTATATTTTCATAGATGGATAGCGAAAATATTGAAGATGCGAATGTAGAAGACAAAACGAACGTCATACCTGACTCAGGATTTCAAGTAAATCAATTCACTTCTACTGACCTGTATCATGCTGAACCAATACAAATCTTAACTCGTGTCAGGGAAGAGTTAGAAAAGAGATAACAGATTTGTGTCACATCTCTTTCATGTGTTACGGTGCATACGTTGTATTCTTTGAAATTTTTATCATAATATAGGCCTAGGCAAATTAATAACGAAAACTTGGAAAGAGAAAATAGGCGGACGTAGTTAATGACACAGTTACTGACGTCTGAAAAATGCCGAGATGTCATACATACGAGCCCTGAAGCATTTAGGCAGTTATATCAAAAGTTAAGAGGAACTGGTAGAGTAAATGATTCAATTCATTCTACCATTGAAGAGCAAGTCGCTAAATTGCTACAAATTATAGGTCATAATGTAAAAACTAGAACCATGTCTTTCTTCTTCCACCGCTTAGTGTAAGAACCGTAACTAATCAACCGGTTAATTAAGTGATAATATTGCCCAAATTAGATTCCTACAAGTTAGAGTGAGAATTTGAGGATTTAAATATGATTTTTGGACTCAGTGGGTCTTTCTGAGTCAGAAAATGTGTTTTCTGCGAAAAATTGTGAAAAATCACAAACCGACAGTTGAACCAGTTGAACCGGTTCAAGTCTGCCTGGTACTGCGCGAGTAAAAGTGGAAACAATCAAAAACCTTAGAAAAACATTAGAAATGGAAAACCGGGGGTTGATTTTAAAGGTTTGACCCGATGTTGGGCCAAACGGGCTAAAAATGCTAACGAGTTGGACCGGATCCAAGTTGGGTCCAAGCCCAACAATATATAAGTGTATTAAGTGGCCATTTCAGCCACTTTCAAACACAACAAGCAGCAGCAACGTTGAGTGAGAGAAGAGAGGTGAGGGTTACAAGAAGCACTATTCACATTCATCTTCTTTCTCTCATAACTTGAGCTACGGTATTTCGATTCGCGTGCCGTCAGTTGCTACACGAAACTCTCTCCGAGCCCGTTAATTTCATCTAGCCAAAGAGGTATGAATCTCGAAAAATTCTGCCCAGTTTATGTCTTAAGAAATTCGAAAATATTTGGTTTTGGTTTTGAGTGAAATCTTGTGTTTTGGGTGTTTAGGTACACTCTAGCCTTTGATTGATATTGGTTTTGGCTTCTAAAACAGTTGGACAAGGTAAGAGGCTTTGAACTCTTGTGAAATTTTGATTTATTATGAGTCCTAGGTTGATTTGTGATGGTTTGTGTATATATAGTTTGATTATTATGAGTTTGGAGCTTGTTGGTGATTGTTGGAAGCTTGGATTGTGTTGGAAAGCTTGTTGGTGATCATTGTGGTGCTCATCTTAGATTAAGAGCATATTGAGAATCGGCCAAGGTATGGTTTCGGTTTCCTCTATGTAGTATATAATATTCATGGACACTTAGACTAGTGACCCATAGGATAGGTTTGAAAATTTATATGTTATTAATGATTGGTTGGTTGATGATGTACAATGAATTGATATTGTTGATGTTGTTAAATAATGATGTTGAGATATGATGGATTTGGATGAATGAACAATGTTGATTAATAATATGAAGCATGGTTGAGTTGATGATGAAGATTGATAGTGATAACTGATGATTAGTGGATATGTGTTTGGAATGTTATATATATTTGATTATTGAGCTTGAGAATGATGAAGTAGGATGGAATGATTGGTATTAATTGTGAAAAGTGACCCAAGATGGTAGATTGTGCTGTAGAGGGGAGTTTGGTATTGTTTTGGTTGGTTTAAGATATGAAAATTGGTAATTTGTGAACTTTGGGTAAAAGTTGATTTTTTAATGAACTTTGTCTGATCATAACTTTCACCTCGGTTTTCAAAATTGGTTGAAATTTGCTTAAAATTAAATTTCATTGAAAACCCTTTAAATCGATATAAAGTTTGCAAAATTTAAAATTTTGTAGAGGAAGTTATGACCAATCAAAGTTGGTGTTGAAAATCTGAAATTCAACAAAGTTGCAGAGTTTCAAAATTTCTGATATGTGTGCACGCATAGCCTTGTGCGCACGCACAATCCTGCAAAAATCTTAATCTATGTGGATGCACAGACATGTGCGCACGCACAGGCAGGAGAATGCGTTCTGCTTGCAGCGTTAGCACAGCTTGTGCGCGTACACATCAACGAAGAATTACGACCTGTGCGGATGCACAACCCTGTGCGCACGCACAAGTTGGGAAGGGTCGTCTGTTGGGGGCGCTAGCACACCCTGTGCGAGTGAACATACCTTATAATTTTTAGTACCTGTGTGTACGCACACTTTTAAAATCTTCCTGGTCGTGCGCGCGCACACTCCTGTGCGGCCGCACACGCCCTGTTTCTCAAAATTTTCATTGTTTTTGACTATTCCACCTTTCCAATAAGGTTGTAAGTTTCTCTAATACCATTTTAGGACTCTTGGGCCTAGTTTTGAATATTTAAAACATGGGAAAGAATTTAAGGGATTTAGAAGATATTATTTGGAAAACTTAGAAGATGGAGGTCTAGGTTTCAGGTGTACTGGGGATGGTTTGATGGTATGTGACGAATGGTTGATGTATAAGATGAGAATTGAGGAACTAATGAGTTCGAAATGAAAATGTGAATTGACATTGGTTGAGATGAGTCGAGGACTCGGAATGAGATGGTGGATCCATGACACACTGAAAATGTTTTCTGAAAACCACTGATGTATCATTTTGATATTGAGACTATGAGATGCTATGCGCCCGACAGGGGCTGTGGTTGGATCCCGCCTGTCGAGGTAGCAGCGGCGGCGTAAGGGCGGTGGTTCGTCCCGCTTGCGCTTAGATGCGAGGTCGGTGGCAAGAGTATTCCGCTCGCATCCCTTCGGATCATCAGAGTGTGCAGGCACAAAACCCTGGACAGTGATCCGAGCACTATATCTCGGGGGTTCCCAATAATGATTCCAAAAGGCGACACCTCCATGGAGATGTGTCGGGTTGGCAGTTGAACCGACAATATGATATCACAGCCAGTAGTGCAGACATTCATCATATGCATTTTCTATCTGTTTGCATGCTTTGTCTACTTGTAATGGCTTGCCTATTTGTATAACATGCCTAATTGCTATTTGAATTAATTGCCTTATATGCCAATACTTGTGTTTTACTTGCATTGTATATTATCTGTGTTTTCTACTGGGATTGAGAAGGTCTTGAAGGCGGTGGCGATGAGATCGCATGGAGGATAGGTTGGTGAAGGCTGTGGGACAACAATGTTTGGTTAGAAAAGAAATCCCCTAAGATAGATTACCCGGTTTAGTTATATTAAGATTGATATATTTATGCTTATTTGTTTTAGTATGCTTTAAGATTGAATCTTGTGATGGATATGGAGCTTAGGATTATCTTTGGCGTCCCGGGATCTTATATCGTACATCACTGGGCACTATTACCATACTGAAAACCTCCGGTTCTCATACCATATTTCTGTTGTGTTTTTCAGATGCAGGTCGCAACACACCTCGGTGAGTTGTCTGGTTGGTGACAAAAGCAGAGGATCCGAACATCTTTTGAGTCTTTTGGTTTATTTTATATATGTCTCTCACTTTTGTATTTTGGTTTTGCCTAGAGGCTTGTATTTGAGAGAACAAATTTGTATAAGTTGTTTTTACTATCTGGTTCTTTCTGGTCTGTATATGGCTAGCCGGGTTAAACTCCGCGAGCCGTGGCTAGTTTCCTATAATACTATACCACTATCTTTTGATATATCTTATCTGTATCTTGTGCTTTAAGTTAGAAGCTTCGTTAGCACATTTTGCGCTTTTTAAATTCTGACTTGGAGCTATATCCTTCATCGGGCTTCTAGATTATACTATATATATATATGAGCTTAGAACTGTCGTAATCTCTGATTAACCTTGGCTTTATGACGCGAGGTAAATCTTAGGCTAATTAGGGTGTTACATTTAGTGGTATCAAAGCGGTTCGTCCTCGTGAGCCTGAGGGATGGACCGATTGTGCTTCATTGCATACTCTGTGTGTCTTTTCTTTGATGCTATTAGGTTATCTACTTGATATATCATAGCATGCTTGTTGTGAGTGCCTGTTTGGGATAATTGAAGCACTAGACTTTTGATATTGAGACTGATCACCTTGATATCCATTGTTTGGTGTAGACAGGAACCATAATGGCCACTCGTAAACGAGGTCGATCACGTACACAAGAAAGTAGGAATGAGCAACCAGCTAATAACCATGCCAAGTTCATGGCGGCGATGACGAATCTGGCAAACACCATGGAAGCGAATGCTACTGCGACTCTGTAAGCTATGCAGAGGTTAGCTCAATCGGCCAGAAGCAGAAACAAATTTGGAGAGGGTGCTGAGGGCAACTTGAGAGGTGTTCCGAGAACTCTAGCTACTTTTCAGAAAGCTGACCCGCCGGTTTTCACTGGTTCAACAAACCATACTGAAGCAAATAACTGGTTCCAAGCTGTGGAGCGTGCATTGCTAACTCAACATGTACCGTATGACCAGTTCGTAGAGCATGCAGCTTATCAAGTAGTGGGAGACGCTCAGCAATGGTGGCGAGAAGAGCGCCGACTACTACACCAACAGAACGTGAGCATTACTTGGGCGTTATTCAGGGAAGCTTTCTACAAGAAGTACTTTTTTGAGTCAATAAAAGAGGTCAGAGAGTTGGAGTTCTTACAGCTGAAGCAAGGGTCCATGACTATAGCTGAATACACTAGTAAGTTTGAGGAACTTTGTAAGTTCTCGAGGATGAGTAAGGGTGCCCCTGAGTCCTATGAAGGCTGGAAATGCGTTAAATACGAAGTAGGACTGAGGGAAGATATCAGGCGTGCTGTGGCTCCATTGGAGACTAGGAGATTCTCTGAATTGGTGGACAATGTGAGGGTTGTTGAAGAATACGCAATGACGGTAGCCTCGTCAAAGGACATTCATGGAGGAAATATTAGTAGGGAACGCGATGATTACCTCGGACCAAAGGGACAGAACTTCAAGAAAGATGGACATATTCCTCAGTATTTGCAAGGTCAAGGAAACTTCAGAAGGGACAACAAGGCCCAGTTTCATCAGGCAAAATAAAATGGTCGATGCTATGCTTGTGGGAAACCTGGACATATATCTAAGTATTGTCACCGTAGGAAGAACCGAGATGAGGGTCAGAATCAATAGTCATGCCGTGTGTGTACCTTGGATACACGTGATGCGACGGGGTCGGATCCTCCGACGAGAGGTAAGCGTATGCTTTGAGTATTAAATTGCTTGGATATGGGGATAACCTAGTTCTATATCTGCAAGTCGCCGTTAGGATTACAAGGGCTTAGAGTCGTGTTGAGAGTAAACCATGGGAAAAGAAGGATTCTAGTGGTAGTAGTCGAGGATTTTGGACTTGTGATGACGAACAATCCGAGTGGACGTACCGAAATGGTTACCAGGCATGACTATAAGTCTTGTCGGTACCCTGTGTGGGTGATGGGTGCGGTTCAGCACTAGTGGCAACGAAAATACCGACTGACGCCTTTGCGGTTTTTAAACTATGATTTTTGCAGTTTTAAGGTTTAAAATGATTTTCGAATATGGTTTGGAGCTTTGGTTTAAATAATTTGGTTTTGAAACTAGGATTGGAACTTTCGATCAAATGATACGATTTAAAAAGGAAGGTGAGTCCTAAGATTTTCTTAACTTGCGATTTTGGTTTGCAAAATTTAACTTATCCAAAAAGGGATTCAAATGGAAAGGTTTTGATTTAAGGGTTTCAATGAATTTAGGAAAATCATGCTTTAAGATGATTGATTTACAAATAAAATATTTTTGACTCTTTTAATAAGGTTTTAACAATGGACTCATTTAGATTGAACTTGTTTTAAAGGTTTTGAAAAATACTACAAATCGGTATTTGGTTTAAGGAAAAATCTTCGAATTCTTAACGACGATAATCAGAGTGATGCAGCGAAAGGCGAGAGAGTTTTCAGACTTTGAAGCAGAAGTTAACTTCAGCACCTGTTTTAATCTTACCGAAACCGCATGAACCATTCGAAATGTACTGTGTTGCTTTTCTGAAGGGTTTGGATTGCATGTTGATGCAACATCGGAGTGTGGTAGTAGCCGCATTGAGTCGAAGGTCCTTGACAATTGCTTGGATGAGGATCAAGGGGGAGGAGTTAGTGGATAAGTTGTGGATCTTAAGTTGGATATTGGTGAAGTCGCCAGAAGAGCTTGTTTGTATCAGTTGCAGATTTCAAGTACGTTTAAGACGGAGATTCAAAAGGCTCAGCAAGATGAGCAGAAGTTTCAACAATTATTTCAACCAGTTGGTGAGAAGAGACATGAAGAATTCACTAAGGATGGTGAAGGATTATGGAGATATAAGGGAAGAATTTGCATACCATATGTCGGGAGTTTGAGGCAAGACATATTGTTGGAGGCTCACATCAGTGGGTTTTCTATTCATCCAGGAAGCACGAAGATGCATTAAGACTTAAAGGAGATGTTATGGTGGTCTGGGATGAAAGGTGATGTAGCTTCAACGGTATCGAAGTATTTGACGTGTTAGAAGGTGGAGGTAGAGCATCAGAAACCGTCGGGGATGCTACAGTCTCTTGAAATTCCTCAATGAAAGTGGGAAGAAATTGCAATGGACTTTGTGAACGGTTTACTGAGGACTAGGTCGGGATTTGATGCAACTTGGGTGATCGTGGATCGCTTAACCAAATCCGCTCATTTTCTGCCTATCCGAGTGAACTGTTCTATGGAAGAGTTAGCGAGGTTGTATATAAAGGAGATAGTAACGTTGCATGGTGTGCCGTCCGAGCATAGTATCGGACCGTGATTCCCGATTCACTTCAAGATTTTGGGGAGATTTCCAAAGAGCTTTCGGTACGAGGCTATGTCTCAGTACCGCATATCATTCACAAACAGATGGATAGTCGGAAAGGACTATTCAGACATTGGAGGATATGCTCAGAGCGTGTGTATTGGATCAACTCGGGAGTTGGGATCGTTACATGCCATTGGTGGAGTTTGCGTACAACAATAGCTTTCATTCGAGCATTGGGATGGCTCCGTATGAGGCTTTGTATGGACGGAAGTGCCAGTCTCTATTTTGTTGGTATGAATCTGGTGAAGCAAGTGTTTTGGATCCTGATGTAATAGCAGAGACTACTGAGAACATTCAGAAGATTTGTGCAAGGATTCTAACTGCTCAGAGTCGACAGAAGAGTTACGCGGATCAGAGAAGGAAACCGTTGGATGTTGAGATAGGAGAACATGTATTTCTGAAGGTT
>NC_029792.2:120371743-120380160 GCF_000816755.2 Arachis ipaensis
AGAAGTTGAATCCGAGGTTCATTGGACCATTTGAGGTTTTAAGGCGATTCGGGCCGGTGGCGTATCAAGTTGCTTTGCCACCTCACTTGTCTAACCTGCATGACGTATTCCACGTGTCACAACTTTGTAACTACACGCTGGATGTAGCTCATGTGTTGGAACCTAAGTCGGTTGAGTTGAGGGAGAACTTGACCTTCCAAGTGACGCCAGTGAGAATTGACGACTCTAGTGTGAAGAAGCTGCGAGGAAAGGAAGTTCAGTTGGTCAAAGTTGCTTAGAAGCGAGCAGGAGTTGAAGAGCACACTTGGGAATTGGAGTCCGAGATGCAAAAGGATTACCCCCAGCTTTTCTTAGGTAATTCAAATTTTGAGGGAAAAATTTCTTATTTGGTGGGGAGAATGTAAGAACCGCAACTAATCAACCGGTTAATTAAGTGATAATATTTCCCAAATTAGATTTCGACAAGTTAGAGTGAGAATTTGAGGATTTAAATATGATTTTTGGACTCGGTGGGTCTTTCTGAGTCAGAAAATGCGTTTTCTGCAAAAAACTGTGAAAAATCGCAAACCGACAGTTGAACCAGTTGAACCGGTTCAAGTCTGCCAGGTACTGCATGAGAAAAAGTGGAAACAGTCAAAAACCTTAGAAAAACATTAGAAATGAAAAACTGGGCGTTGATTTTAAAGGTTTGACCTGAAGTTGGACCAAACGGGCTAAAAATGCTAACGGGTTGGACCGGATCCAAGTTGGGCCCAAGCCCAACAATATATAAGTGTATTAAGTGGCCATTTCAGCCACTTTCAAACACAACAAGTAGCAGCAAGGTTGAGTGAGAGAAGAGAGGTGAGGGTTACAAGAAGCACTATTCACATTCATCTTCTTTCTCTCATAACTTGAGCTACAGTGCTCCGTTTTGCATGCCGTCAGTTGCTACGTAAAGCTCTCTCCGAGCCCGTTAGTTTCATCTAGATAAAGAGGTATGAATCTCGAAAAATCCTGCCCAGTTTCTATTTTAAGAAATTCGAAAATATTAGGTTTTGGTTTTGAGTGAAATCTTGTGTTTTGGGTGTTTAGGTACACTCTAGCCTTTGATTGATGTTGATTTTGGCTTCCAAAATAGTTGGACAAGGTAAGAGGCTTTGAACTCTTGTGAAATTTTGATTTATTATGAGTCCTAGGTTGATTTTTGATGGTTTGTGTATATATAGTTTGATTATTATGAGTTTGGAGCTTGTTGGTGATTGTTGGAAGCTTGGATTGTGTTGGAAAGCTTGTTGGTGATCATTGTGGTGCTCATTTTGGGTTAAGGGCATATTGAGAATCGGCCAAGATATGGTTTCGGTTTTCTCTATGTAGTATATAATATTCATGGACACTTAGGCTAGTGACCCATAGGATAGGTTTGAAAATTTATATGTTGTTGATGATTGGTTGGTTGATGATGTACAATGAATTGATATTGTTGATGTTGTTAAATGATGTTGAGATATGATGGATTTGGATGAATGAACAATGTTGATTAATAATATGAAGCATGGTTGAGTTGATGATGAAGATTGATAGTGATAAATGATGATTAGTGGATATGTGTTTGGAATGTTATATATATTTGATTATTGAGGTTGAGAATGATGAAGCAGGATGGAATGATTGGTATTAATTGTGAAAAGTGACCCAAGAGGGTAGATTGTGCTGTAGAGGGGAGTTTGGTATTGTTTTGGTTGGTTTGAGATATGAAAATTGGGAAAATTGGTAATTTGTGAACTTTGGGTAAAAGTTGATTTTTTTAATGAAATTTGTCTGATCATAAATTTCGGCTTGGTTTTCAAAATTGGTTGAAATTTGCTTATTGAGGGTTCATTAAAAACCCTTTAAATCAATATAAAGTTTGCAAAATTTGGAAGTTTGTAGAGGAAGTTATGACCAATCAAATTTGGTGTTGAAAATCTGAAATTCTGCAAAGTTGCAGAATTTCAGAATTTCTGATATGTGCGCATGCACAATTCTGCGAAAATCTTAATCTGTGCAGACGCACAGACCTGTGTGCATGCACAGGCAGGAGAATGCATTTTTCTTGCAGCGTTAGCACAGCTTGTGCACACATCAACGAAGAATTGCGACCTGTGCGGACGCACAACACTGTGCGCACGCACAAGTCGGGAAGGGTCATCTGTTGGGGGCGCTAGCACACCCTGTGCGAGTGAACAGACCTTATAATTTTTAGTACCTGTGCGTACGTACACCCCTGTGCGTACGCACACCCCTGTGCGTACGCACACTTTTAAAATCTTCCTGGGCGTGCGCGCGCACACTTTTGTGCGGCCGCACACGCCCTGTTTCTCAAATTTTTCATTGTTTTCAACTATTCCAACTTCCCAACAAGGTTGTAAGCTTCTCTAACACCATTTTAGGACTCTTGGGCCTAGTTTTGAATATTTAAAACATGGGAAAGAATTTAAAGGATTTAGAAGATATTATTTGGAAAACTTAGAAGATGGAAGTCTAGGTTTCGGGTGTACTGGGAATGGTTTGATGGTATGTGATGAATGGTTGATGTATGAGATGAGAATTGAGGAACTAATGAGTTCGAAATAAAAATGTGAATTGACAGTGGTTGAGATGAGTTGAGGACTCGGAATGAGATGGTGGATCCATGACACACTGAAAATGTTTTCTGAAAACCACTGATGTATCATTTTGATATTGAGACTATGAGACGCTATGCGCCCGGCAGGGGCTGTGGTTGGATCCCGCCTGTCGAGGTAGCGGCGGCAGCGTAAGGGCGGTGGTTCGTCCCGCTTGTGCTTAGATGCGAGGTTGGTGGCAAGAGTATCCCGCTCGCATCTCTTCGGATAATAAGAGTGTGCAGGCACAAAACCCTGGACAGTGATCCGAGCACTATATCTTAGGGGTTCCCAATAATGATTCCAAAGGGCAACATCTCCATGGAGATGTGTTGGGTTGCCAGTTAAACTGACAATGTGATATCACATCTAGTAGGGCAGGCATTCATCATATGCATTTTCTATCTGTTTGCATACTTTGTCTACTTGTAATGGCTTACCTATTTGAATAACATGCCTAATTGCTATTTGAATTAATTGCCTTATATGCCAATACTTGTGTTTTACTTGCATTGTATATTATCTGTGTTTTCTACTGGGATTGAGGTTCGGAAGGCAGTGACAATGGGATCGCATGGAGGATAGGTTGGTAAAGGCTGTGGGACAGCGGTGTTTGGTTAGAATAGAAATCTCCTAAGATAGATTATCCGGTTTAGTTATATTAAGATTGATATATTTATGCTTATTTGTTTTAGTATGCTTTAAGATTGAATATTGTGATGGATATGGAGCTTAAGATTGCCTTTGGCGTCCTGGGGTCTTATATCCTACATCACTGGGCACTGTTACCATACTGAGAACCTCCGGTTCTCATACCATATTTCTGTTGTATTTTTTAGATGCAGGTCGCAACCCACCTCAGTGAGTTGTCTAGTTGGTGATAGAAGCGGAGGATCTGGACATCTTTTGAGTCTTTTGGTTTATTTTATATATGTCTTTCACTTTTATATTTTGGTTTTGCCTAGAGGCTTGTATTTGAGAGAACAAATTTGTACAAGCTGTTTTTACTGTATGGTTCTTTCTGGTCTGTATATGGCTTGCCGGCTTAAACTCCGTGAGCCGTGGCTAGTTTCCTATAATACTATACTACTATCTTTTGATATATCTTATCTGTATCTTGTGCTTCAAGTTAGACGCTTCGTTAGCACGTTTTGCGCTTTTTAAAATCTGACTTGGAGCTATATCCTTCATCGGGCTTCTAGATTATACTATTCTATATATATATTATGTATGAGCTTAAAACTGTCGTAATCTCTGATTAACCTTGGCTTTACGATGCGAGGTAAATCTTAGGCTAATTAGGGTGTTACATTTGGTGGTATCAGAGCGGTTCGTTCTCGTGAGCCTGAGGGATGGACCGATTGTGCTTCATTGCATACTCTGTGTGTCTTTTATTTGATGCTATTAGGTTATCTAATTGATATATACATAGCATGCTTGTTTGTGAGTGCCTGTTTGGGATAATTGAAGTACTAGACTTTTGATATTGAGACTGATCACCTTGATATCGATTGTTTGGTGTAGACAGGAATCCTAATGGCCACTTGCGAACGAGGTCGAGTACGTATACGAGAAAGTAGGAATGAGCAACCACCTAATAACCATGCCGAGTTCATGGCGGCGATGACGAATCTGGCGAATACCATGGAAGCGAATGCTGCTGCGACTCTGCAAGCTGTGCAGAGGTTAGCTCAACCGGCCGGGGAGACAATTAGTCGTCACTTTCACAATGTCCTATATGTTATTCTATCGTTAGAGGGAGAGTTCTTTAAGCAACCATCTGATGAGTATGTTCCTTATGAAATACATAATAATAGTCTATTCTATCTGTTTTTTAAGGTACTAACTATTTCAATTTAGTTAGTGACATTTATGAAATTGTGTATGAAATAATTACAAAATTGTTATGTTAATATGTCAATATACTTTCCAAACAAAGACTGCATTGGAGCCATAGATGGAACTCATAGTCGTGTGAAGGTATCAAGGTTGGAAGCCCCTCATTTTCGGGGGAAGAAAAGATCACCCCACACAAAATGTTTTTGCTGCCTATGGGTTTGATATGAAATTTGCTTATCTCTTGTCTGGTTGGGAAGGAACTGTCTCTGACTCAAGAATTTTGAAAGATGCTTTAAGTAGGAAATATCCACTTCAAATACCCGAAGGTCTGTGATAATGTTATTTATGAAATCTTCTATATAAAGTTAAATTCATAGTCACAGTATGCAATATTTTAATTTGTGTCTGTAACTGGTGTAGGAAAATATTATCTAGGCGATGCTAAATTTATGTTAAAGCATGGGATACTGACACCATATAGAGGTGTTCGGTATCATTTGAAAGAGTAATCTGTATGTGAGCCACAAAATCCCAAAGAATTATTCAATCACCGACATTCTTCATTAAAAAATGTCATCGAAAGATGTTTCAGAGTTCTAAAGAAAAGATTCCCAATTATAGCCGTCGACACTGAACCTTATTATTCATTTGAAACTATGCGAGACATTTTTTTAGCATGTTGTATACTGCATAACTTTTTTATGGGTGTCGATGTTGATCAGTCTATAATTGATGCGGTTGATCGAGAATTGCTACAAGAACAAAGCATAGATAGATCACAATCAAATCAACCACGTGATGAGGAATATAGGCATGCATCATTGTTAAGAGATAACATTGCGTTCGAAATGTGGAATGTGTATCAAACATTATAGGTGATTATGTTTTATATATGTGAATATGTATACATATGTATGTATAGTTTACACTCAGAATTGTTTGATTGGATTTTTTATGGGATTGTTACAGGTTAGATAATGCCGAATAAGGAAAATAAATTAGCAGAATTCAATCAACCTTCGAAAGACAATTTAAGATGGTCTTATGATATGGATGAAGTTTTGCTAAATGCATTAGCAGAGGAAGCATCAAAAGGTAATAGACACGATGGCTCGTGGACAACTGAAGCATATGCCAATGTTGTGAAGACTCTGAACATAGCAATAGTCCCGCATATAACAAAGAACCAGATAAAGAATAGAATAAATACATTGAAAGATCATTTTGCTGAGGCATACGACTTATTTCATCACTTAAGTGGATTTGCGTGGAATCATGTAACTAAAAAGTTTGAAGCTGAAGAAGAAGTGTGGCAAGACTTTATTAAGGTATCTTAATCTTTGCTTTTATTAGTTATACTATTGATGAAGTTAGTAAAAAAATTATTTCAACATTTGTTCACGTCGGAGAAACCACAAGCAGAAAAATGAAAAAAATGCAAATTAAGCATTATGATACTTTGAAGGAGTTGTTCAGAACCGATAGAGCTACTGGTAAAGGGGCTGCTACTTCACGAGAAAGGATTCAAGAACTTGATAGAAATCACATTGACTTGAATGACTCGTTTGAAAACATTGATTTTTCTGACATAGATGTTAATATGGGACATGATACCCCAATATTTTCTGCTAATATAGATTCACCAAGTGCTCCTCATAGTGAGCCAACTCAATTAGGAGGTACTTCAACTACAAGAGGTACTAAGCGTAAGACTCCAATGAATGATTTTTTGGAGGCACAATACGAAAAAGTTACTTTGAAAATTACTACCATGGCCGATGTTGTAAAAGAGGGTAATTATCTTTCTAGCAAACTACATGACATGGCTGAAAAACAAGCTTCTGTTGCTGAGAGGCAAGTTTCGGTTGCCAAAAAACAAGTTTCATTAATTGAAAGACAAGTTGCAATTGCTGAAAAAGGGTTAGCTATAATACAACAAAGTAGGCCTCGCATTTATAGCGAATCAGATGTATATGATATGTTGACTGAATTGAGTTTGATAGGTTCATATCGGATGCAATGTTATCAATTCTTATGTGAAAATGAACAAAAAAAAGCACCAAATTTTGGTATCCCACCTGAACTGCGACTAGATGTTCTTTTTCATTTCATGACTGCTGTTAGTGTTCGCCTAGGAGATATGGTACTTCCAGAAAACATTCACCCTTACAGGTATGAAGGACTTAATTTCTGTTGAATTTGAGGTTATTGTTAATAAATAATTTATTATTATATTTTTGTTGCTGTAATCTATGACTATATCTCCATGTGCTTGATCAAGATATCATTCTATGTTTTATTTATGTTAACACATGGTAACAGATCACTATTCATTGATATTATTCTTTGAATAGAAAAATGTTGAAAAAATAATTTATGATGATCAACTCCTTATGTTAAGTAATTTATATTTGTTGTGTATGCTTGTGCAGGGATCATGATACTTGAAGATATTTGTGAATGAGTATCTGTTTAATACAAGTAAAAATAGATCATGTGTTAATATCTTTAACTAGAAAAAATATTCTTTTTGAAAATAAATGTATACAAATAGCTCTAACTATGTGGAATTAATTTTTTTTGGAATTATGCACATGCTGATGACTCTAAATATGAAGTATTACCTTTTTTAAAATTAGCGTGTGGGGTTAAAATATTACTCTTCTGAAGTCCTGATCATTGTTACTCTTTTGGTGTTTTATTATATGTTTAGAAGAATTGTATATGATTTTTCATCGCTTGTAGTAAGAAACAAATACTAGCAACTTTTAACGTATAGACGATTTAGTGATATTTTCTTGTAGTATAGTTAAAGAAATGAATGACATAATCTATGAGTAATTTTTGTTATTCTTTTACACAATTATTTATATGTATTTGTTTGAAAAACAAATATATAACTTTTGTTTATGACATTTAAAATTTTGAAAAATAATTTAAATACATTAATAAATTATAATTTACATATAATATATGTAAGAGTAATAAAGTAATTTTATTCTATTATAATTTTCTCTCTTCTTATTTTTCTTTCTATTCAAACAAAATTTTTTTATTTTCTTTTCATCTATTTTCTCTACATCCAAACAACATGCAAAGAAATTCACTTTTTCTTTCATTTTCTTTTTTCCTATTTTCTTTTCTCTCATTTTCCATCAAACATCCAAACAAAGTGTAAACTTCCAATTGTTTAGACATAATAATAGTTTAAATAAATTCACCTTTAATCCCTATAATAGTAGATTTTTTTTTTGTTTGACGCGACTCTTATATTTGATCTTAAAAGTTAACATGTACACATTGAAGGAATTTGAAGGGAAAAAAATGGAAGAAGAAAAAATAAATAAAAAAATAAGTTTTTTTTAGGAAAAAAAAAATATAAGACTCATTAAATTATTTTCTTTCCACAAATAAAAAAAAATGATTCTATATCCAAATAAAGTCGTAGGAAAGAAAATATTACTGTTGGGAGGAACCAATTTCCAATTAAGCACCTAATAATAAAAGGAATATTTTGAAGAAAAACGAATAATAAGACAAAGAAAAAGGGTTATATATACTCCCATCACAATCATATAGGGTGGGCCCCATGCGAAAGGGTCAAGTTGTGCGAGGAGGTGCTTGAAGCGTGGGAAGCACACGTGTCAGTCACCATGAGCTGACGAAAATGACCTCTGAGAAAACGAGAGCAGCTACCGACCTACCATGGTCAGATTGGGCGGCTCCTTCCACCAATTTTTTACCGTCTGAATTTCCCGTTTTGCCCCGCTCTCGTCGTCCACTTTCAACTTGGGGCGGTTTTACTTATCAACATTAACAATAAATCAATAATGATAAATAAACAAAAGGAGAAAGGAAAAAAGTTTGCATAACGGATAGTGGGCTAGTGGCACCTGCAACCAGCCAAGCCAATAGTATACCAAATTGAGAACCCACATGTTATCTATGACACAC
>NC_029792.2:120380177-120383292 GCF_000816755.2 Arachis ipaensis
AACACGATAATTCAATCTTTATGATTTGTTACATTATGATCTTCATCAATGCTCTTATTAATTAATTTGTTTATTTATTTGAAATATTATCTTAAATTAGAGGTAAAAAAGATAAAATAAATAAAAGTGGATAAAAATATACCGTTTAATTAATGGTTGTAAATTTAATGTACAAAATTAAAACATCTATCTATTTAAATATGCAAATATCATTTTCTATTAAATCGATATGATTTCTATATTAATAATTCAACTTTTTTTTACCATTAAATTGTGCTAAATGTTTATAGATTATTTAATTTCAATTGTCTAACTAAAAAATCAATTAAATTGGGTTATTATGCAATCATTTTGTATTCTATCTCCCTTATTATTTAATAAAATTATGGGATTTATATGAAATAAATATTATATTTCATCTAACAATAAGTCAATAAAGAGATACCTGTTAGTTGTTAACCCAATTTATGAGACAAATATGAGTAGCAATACGCCAATAACACATTTATTGATATCACTATCCCTTGTTGGAACAACCCATGCTAGAGTAGTGATTACATAGTTGTGATTTTGTTTCGATGTTCCCGTCCTATTGTTTATATAAAATTAGAGAAATAACAAATCATATAAACGGGGGTTGTGATGGGCAATTTATAGGATTACGTGGTACAAATATTAATTTTTCTTTAAAACAAATGCAAATAACATATTTTCCTGAAAAATAATCGGTTAGCTAGTAAAAAATATTGATGATTAATAATAATGAGGAATATTATAACTTTTGGTCCAGATCTCGTGCCCAAAATAGGGCTCTCTACCTAAAATTGCATTGGGTTACGAAAGATGAGTGAGATAATAGATAAACAAAATATTAAATTTGTGTATGATTGCGAATTTGCCGCCATTGCCAACCTGCAAGTAACAGGATCACTTTGATGTGAAGTTAGCTAGGTTTCCTTGTTCCTCACCAACATTGTTCCCATCGTCAAGCGATCACGTTACTCCAAGGCAACAAAAATTTAAAAATGAGAGTGGAAAAAAGTGCTACTCAATGTTAACAAATAACACAACTATACACACCACCGTTTCTTCGAAAAATCTATTGGTTCGGTTTGCCCCATTCATCTAAGAAAATTCTTGTACCGTGCCTTGTATTTGTATTTTCATAATAATAATAATAAGAGAAATGCTAGTTGTACAATATTAATCAGCCTTTAATCAGATTTAAATAATATTTAATTATTTTTTTAGTGTAATATGTTCCTATTTTGTAGATACATATCTATAATTAGATTTTAATTTAAATTTAAATTTTAAAATTCACAGTGGTTACGGTGACTTTGCTTTACTTTCGTAACTTCACGTAACAGATACAGTTTTTTAAATTCCTTATTCTACAGGATATTCACACGCATTAGTGAATCCCAAACCAAAAAGGACGCTGCCAGCTGAATTCTCCATCTCGTCTTTATTGGTGAAGACCATCACCACCTTCCAGCTGAAGCACTCTCTCATTTTGCATTCGTAAAAAGGTATCATTATTTTTCACACATGTGTTTATCTAATTTGTTAAGAAATATCATGTTCAATATTTTTAATTATATTTTAATTTAAACATAAAAACACTCTGCTGATTTAATTGAAACAAGGTTGATCTTATTTAATTTTATTAATAAAGTTGTTGCAAATAAAGTATATAATCAACAATTAATTTAAAATTGTGTTGTTATTTTTCGATTATAATACATCTGATAGTATGATACTTTATATAAAATATTTTTAAAACACATCTAAAATCAGTCAACTTTAATAATACAATATAAATGTTAATAATACAATTATGAATGGTCGAATATAATTATATACATAAACTAAAATATTTTCAATTGTAGTTTCTTTTTCAATTGTAACACATCTAAAATATTAAGTTATACAAAAAATATTTTTAAAACACATCCAAAATCATAAATCTAAAATTTAAATTTAAACATTAAAAAGACAGCGTTGTAAATGAGCTCCGAAAAGGAGGAAGACAGCGTTGAGAATGAGCGCGGAAGAGGATGAACGACAGTGGAGGATGACTTCTCGATGTGCACCTCTGAGTTTTCCATGTGCGCCTCTGAATTTTCGACATGGCGCAAACGTGACTTCTCTGCTTTTTTGAGTGTTTTGTACGAGTTTAATTAATAATTTGATAGTTTAAGGTTTATTTTATATTTTTAAAATCAAAATTTTGAATTTTGAATAATTTGATTTTTAGATATGTATTTAAATTATAATATATTAATAATTAAATATATTAAATCTGAAACAAAAATTTAAAATTTAAATTTTAAATTTCAGTTTTTTTAGATTGTATTTTGAATGTGTATTTAATTTTAAAAAGACAATAAATCTATTTATAATTTTTAGTTGTGTTTGTTTTAATTTTTTTTAGAGACCCACTACACATACAAGTCTTTTTGATATACAAGTTTATACAAGTTAACCCTAATTCAATAAAATTCACTTTTATAATGCAAGGAAGAAGAGGAAGAGTTTTGAATTATATAGAACTTATCAATACACATACATAAAAAATTCTTAAACAATACAATATAAATGACTTGTATAGACTTGTATGTGTAAATGACTTGTATGTAGAGAATAATCCTTTTTTTTAATTATTGTAATAAAAAGCTAAATGTTGTACGATTTTTAAAGGATACCTAGTTGAACCGTAATAATAATAGTCAAAACCCTTCAAAGATTAGAGCAAGACAGGTTTAGTGTGAAGTTAGTATATAAAACATTATATCAGGTTTTTTTTATCTAAAAATCATTTTGCTTTCTCTTCATCAAAAACCATTTTGTTTTAAATATTCTGTTTAAACAATTTTTTTTGGTTCAATATTTTGAAAAACAATATGTATATAATCGATTTTATATCCAATTTTTTATCCACCAAAAAGTAAATCCAAAATTAAGAATTAATTGTTGCTTCCTAACGAACAAATATCCGAAGCGCCTAAACAGAATTATGGTTATTTTAAACAAGAATAACATGCGCAAAAGGCATCATTAGATATGAATATTATAAGAATATTTAAGTTATATAACTTATCAATTATCATTC
>NC_029792.2:120383342-120396023 GCF_000816755.2 Arachis ipaensis
TAAACTTTACTAAATAACTATATTTATAATAGTTGTCTGGTTAAATTACGACAATGTCCTTTGAGATTATATACAATATTCTTTTATTTACACAAAATATTACTTATTTTTAACACATTAATTTAAAAAAAAGATAATGGTTCTTTATGAACACAACACAGATCATTTTCTTTGAATATTAAAATGAAAGAAAATCGTACTCATTATATATAATATAAAGTGAAAATTTAAGTGTAGTCAACTTCATGTGAAGTTGATAATTAAAAATCGTTAGATAAAATTTTAGTTAAATTATTTAACCGTTTTTATTTATCAACTTTACGTAAAATTTCTAAATTTTTACCTTAATATAATCAGTTGATAATTATTAATTTGCCCTTGTTGATTTTTACAAACTCAACTTGAAGAGCATCTCCACCAACATTAGTAATTGAAAGGGCAAGGTTACAACAATAAATAAAGTAAAATAATGAGAGGAACACGTCAAAAGAGAAAGAAGAAGGCAACAAGAAGCCAGTGGAGGTGGTGGGGAGTGGGGACAAGAAAAGTAAAGAAAGAAGAAAGGCAACACAAATTACAAAAACAAAATAAAGAATTCAAAAAGGGGTATGGGCAAATGAGTAATTTCTAGATTGAGATGCAAATGTTTGATACGCGTCTCTCTGAGGTCCATATTCTATTTCCATTACCAACCTCACAACCCCATCTCCTTACAAATCCACCCATTCCGCTTTTTCTCTTTCTTCCCAATCTCTTCTTCATCCTCCAACCTCTCAACAACCCCCAATTCCTCCATTTCCCCCACTTTTCCGTTTTCTCTTCGCAACTCCCAAACGTTAAAAACAAAACACAAACCAAACCTTCTTTTTCTTTCCCCTCTTTTTCTTCTTTCTTCAACTCGAAAGGGCCATAAGCTCATAACACGAACCAAAAGAAAACAGAAAAGAAAAAAATATGGCTCAGAAAACAGAGAAAGAAGAAACGGAGTTCAAGGTTCCAGAAACCATTACCCCTTGCGTCAATAATTGTGGCTTAACAGGTAACCCAGCCACGAACAACATGTGCCAGAACTGCTTCAACGCCACCACCACCGCCGCCGCCGCTACCACAACTACTACAACAACAACGCCGATCTCGCAGCAGCCTTCTAGATTCTCCGATGAGAAAGCCACCGCAACAGCCAGATCTGCCACGTCAACTCGTTCGCCGAAGAGATCTCACCCGTCGAACGACGAGGAGAATCCGCGAGAGGCTAATTCGGGAACGGATCGGGGTGAAACGACGTCGTCCGAGGCGAAGCGTGTCGTGAATCGGTGCTCCGGTTGCCGTAGGAGAGTTGGTCTCACCGGATTCCGGTGCCGGTGCGGCGAGCTTTTCTGCGCAGAGCACCGGTACTCAGATCGCCATGACTGCACCTACGATTACAAAGCCGCGGGAAGGGAAGCCATCGCTAGAGAGAATCCGGTGGTTAAAGCCGCGAAGATCGTTAAGGTCTGATGGAATTTCCCGAATTGCCCCTCGTTTCCACGAAATCGACGGAAGAGATCGCTAAGGAGAAAATTGGAAAAGACAACATCACGAAACGCAGGCGTCGATCGTCGTTTCGTGTTCGCGTGGCTAGATTAATTATTCGTGTTTCTCTTTCTCAGAGGAAAAAAAAAACAAAAACTCAGCGCAAGTGGGTTTTATGCTGAGTGGTTTGTTAAACCGGAGAGGATGAAGCCTTTCTCTGTGATCTTCTGTGTTAGATCAAGCTTTGATCATTTTTATTTTTTAAATTATATTTTATGTTTTTTTTCAATAGCTTGGATTGGAAATTTATAATTATTGTGATTGTGATTATTATGTGCTTGATTTTTCTCTTTATGTTTGGGTTTTTATTCTCGATTGTTTTTTCAAATGTTCTGAATTCGGGGAACGAGATTGAGGATTGAGAGGATCGGATTCTGGGAATGCGAAGTAAATTTGATGGGGGTGCGAGGATATAGTTGTCATTTGGCGTTTGTACTTTGAAGTTGGAATTTTCGAGAGCGGTGATGATGATAGAAAGTTAGCTGGACCCACTTGATTTGATATGTGACGATTATATCGAGAAATTGAGAGACGCGATTTTGCGAGATAAGTGATGTGAGCGGGTCCAAATGAGTTGAGTCCTCTCCCGAGATATCGTGCGTACGATATTTCGTTCTTGATGTGACGTTAACCTTTTCTGGGTTTTGTGAACCTATAGGGTGTCGACACGTGTAAGTTATGGGACTTGCGAGAGGAATATTTTGCTTTTCTTTATTATTAATACTTAAATTAAAATATTGGTATTTGCAAATTGCAAGGCCTTGGTGGTGGGTGCCGATTATAAAATTTGCGCTAGTTGTTAATTTGTTATATTATTATTACTATTGAAATTAATCGCAATTATAACTTGATAATCTTAACTTCTTATTTCTTAGGCTCTGGGCTACTTTGTATTTTGTGGGGAAAAGGGGGAATAAATTTTCAGAACAACACGATTTTAGAATTGCTAAAAAGGAAAAATAAAAATATATATTTAGAGAGACCATTTAATAGGGTAAGGTATTTTATTTTGTCCTTACAGTGCCAGCAAAGGGCACCAACTACAGCGCTAAAAATAAGCGAGAAAAAGTCCCAATGAATCCATTGCATCAATACCAAAATCCGAAGTATGGGAGGAAAAGTCCATAGGGGCGCACGTGAATTTTCTTAGTAGCGCTTCTTAGTTCTTACGATTTATGAAGCGTGACATGCTTGTCCGTTAAACATGCGTGATGATGATGTATTATTTATTTAATTGAGCAAGCAGATTAAATGTTGATAAAATGATATTCGATTTTTATTATTGATAAAATAGTTCTTGAAATATTTTAAAATTTGCAAAATTATCGAACCATAAAAGGATGACGTCACGGTGAATGAAAAACGCTGATGTAGCTATCGAAAAAGAGCTCCGATAATGATAAAGAGTTCCCACAACGTTTTCTGTCGACTTCTTCTTTGACATGGCGGAAGAGGACGCAACGGTGAAGTGCTACCATAGCGGAGAGGACGCGGAAGGAACACAACGACGTGTTGAAGAAAAAGAGGCAGTAAACACGAGAACGCGTTGAAATGCTGCCATGGCAGAAGGGGACGCAGCGGCGTGCCATGGCGGCCTGGCGGAAGGGAATGCAAAAAGGAACATAATGGCGTGTTGAAGAAGAACAAGCGGCGAACACGAAGAATGCAGCGGCGTACCATGGCGGTCTTCTTTTTCAGCTGCCATGGTGGAAGGAGACGCAGAAGCGTGTTGAAGAAGAAGAATCGAAGCTCTCTTCCGACGGTTACATCAGCACTTTCCATTCACTGTAACGTCATTCTTTTACTATTAGGTGATTTTGCCAAATTTTAAAAATTTTCAGAGGCAATTTTATCAATAACATAAGTCAAGTACCATTTTGTCAGCACCACCAGAATATTTTGATTACCGTTTACCTCTTTCTTATTCTATTTACATTTGTTTTTCTTTTATAAGTCTTTTTAGCATAAAGGATTTTTTTCTATTATAAAATAAAAAAAAAATGATAAAGTACTAAATTGGTCATCTACGTTTGGGTGTAATTCTGTTTAGGTTCTTAAGGTTTAAAGTGTCCTATTTAAATCCAAAAAAAGGATCATTTAACTTCAATGTAGTCCCACTGTGAGGTCAAAGTTAAATATTAATGGAATGCCTTACATGACAGCAGTACAAAAATAATGTCAATAATCCAGAGAATAAATATGCTTTAATTTATCTATGTCTACTTATTATATATACATTTTCTCATATTCAACTCATAACCTTACAATTATTGTTACTATTATTTATTGATATTGATGTTGATGTTAGTATCTTGTTTGCTCAAATTGTTCATTTGCATCTTAGTTGATAGTAGGAATATTCTTGTTTGTTGTTATTGTACATGTTATGCTAGGTTTGATTATTATGTTTAGTGAGTTTGATATTTGATCATCATTTAAGTTTAACGATTTTATTACTTTTTTAATAGGCAAGTTATCTCGACAATATATTAGTAATTACAGATCCTGAATATTCTCAAATTTTCTCGAGCCCAACAATTATGTGGACTTGCCTAATCAACCAAACATGTATGATTGATTGTGGTTTGTTTGGGATGAAATCAATGGCACTATGGGAGCCATCTAAAATAATACCACAATAGACTAATGTAAGTAATAGTTTGATTATGAGTTTGTTTGGGTGAACTTCTAAGAAAAGATCTTTTTTTGAGTTATCTTTTTTTAAAAGATCTTATGGAAAAGTAAAAGTAATTCTATGTTTGGTTATCTCATGCAAAAAGATCTTTTTATCTATCAATTATGTTTGGATATAACGATATAAAAGTACTTTTTTGTTTATTTATTAGATGAAAAACATCTTTTTTTGAAGAGAAAAAGATTTTTTAAAAAAAGATGTAAATTACAGCTTCTCAAAAAGATTTTTTTTATTATTTTTATAGTGCTTTTATTTTTACTACTCAAAATAATGGCGCCCAAACAAGCACTATGTATATATAATCAAATCAAATCAAAATATATGTTATTTTTCTATTCTTTTAAATATGTGTGTATGATTTAATTTGGATAACATGGATTGCTATATAATAATAATAGGATGGTTACAACACATTAAAAAAAATACCATCATCCAATTACTTCTAAGCCTACAAAATAGTCATCGGACTGAGATTTTAGAGTTGTCCAATAATGATAAAATTTGTGGGAAAAGGAAAGGTTGGAAACAAAAAGAAAAAAAAAGTAGAAGGAAACCCCAAAGAGTGGTGATAAAAACAAAAGAAAGAAAAAAGAAAAAAAAAGAAAGATTTGAATACACCCAATGAAGCAAAAACACTAAGACAAAAGAAATTAGGAGCTTTCCAAGTTACTCCATATGTGAATGTCGGAATGGCATCCTTAGAGAAAATAACTAGAGATCAAGAAACGAAAACCCGAGAAAAATTAACTTGTCAAGAAAAAAGAATTAATTGTTTACATAATTCATTGTATCATATTTTAGAGATTATCTTGACATTGTAGTCCAAATGAGTGTTTGATAGTAGGAATACTCTTATTTGTTGCTACTATACATGTTATACTAAGTTTGATTATACTCGAATTTTATAATATGAATTTTGTCCCATGTTTGATTATAGTATGATAATATTATGAGGTTAAAATTTGATTTAGATATTTGACTTTGATTAATACAACAACATACGAGTAATTCTATTATTATGTATTTAACTATTTATACTCAAAGTTTACAAGAGGCACAGTACATGAAAGCTCTTTAGAGTTAGAGTAATATAAATTTGATTATTACCTTGTTGAATGTTTGATTATAACTAGATTTTATAATATAAATTAGAGTTTGTTTGATTATAATCTAATTATAGCATAAAGATAAATGAGAAATTTACATAATTAAAGTTTCAAATAGTAAATATCTAAAAACTAGAACTAGAAATTCACACTTGGGATTATAGAAAAAGTTAACATATAACCTAATTATACTTAACTCAAACATTGGTGTTCTATTATTTTCAGTCTAAATAAAATAAAATTTAATAATATCCTAAAGAAGTAATAACATATCAACTAAATAGCCACAATTATTTAGTAATTAAGTAACTAAGAATGCAATTATCTTTGTGTTGTGTTATCTTATCTATGGTAGATGATGGATTAGTTTGATTGACTTTTGAAAATAGTATTTATTTTTTTATCTTTTTAAAAAAGATTTCCTTTTAACAGACAAAAATTATTTCACATTTAGATAGACTTTTTAAAAAGAGTTTTTAAGTATTAAAAATATCTTTTTTGCTTTTACTTTTTTTTTTCAGAAACAAGGTATTGCTAACTTTTAGAAAAAGTAAATAATTTGCTTTTTTTAATAAAAGTACTCTTTTTTAAAGACGTATCCAAATAGGTTTTAAATTGGATAAAATTACTTTAGTTAAAAAAAACTTTTTCAATAAAAAAGCCAATCCAAACTAGCACGATATGTCCTGCATAAATAATAGAAAAACAAACTTTAGAAAAAACAAATTAAATAGCTAGATGATGAATAACAATCAAATAGCTAGAAAAAAAATATTCATACCATGCTTCGAATTTTGATCAATAATAGCTTTGTTACATTGAGTTTAAAGGGATATAAATCCAGTTGATTGTTCCTTGATACTCCCTATTACAATACATTCCATTAAAAAACAAATTGTCTTTAAAGTTTGTTGTGTTTGATTAGTTAAAGCTCATGTTCAATTCTGACGGTAACTCCAAGGTTGGCTAAAAAAAACATAAAAATCAATAACGTGATAATAAAACATTTTAGCAATAATAATAATATCAATCAAATACTGGACTTGTCTCTTTTTTCTCTTTCACATTCTTGCTATGTTTCTTAGTGTTAGCAATTTGAAGATTCTTCTTCCTATATTGTTTAATAATTGCTTCTATAGTAGATTGAAGCCTCTTCTTATGCTTTCGACATTTTTGTGATACTTATTGGGGCTTGTGAATCTCCAAACCATTTGCATTTTTATCTACCTCATTTGAATGTTAATCATATATATTATTCATTATAGAGGCATTTGGTTCCAACAACATAACCTAATTCAAGTTAAGTACACGATGTACGATTTTGGTGAACTCCTTAGATGTAGCAGCTACTTCGGCAATGTTATAAAATTGCTTGCACATGTCATAATATTGTTTCTTTGCGGGCTCTAAATGATCATAGCTACACTTTATGCTATTGTGCTTGCACTTTAAAGTTTTCTTCCACCGATCATGGATGTACTTGTTTGGCAATTTCTTCACTCTTTCAAGACCAAGGACAAAAAGACTATGGCGGCATAAGATTTTCTTTGACTCAAAAAGATGGTATTGGCAACAAACATTTGGAGTTGAGGAATCAAATAGCACCTCATACATAGAATCAAACATCTTATCATTATGCTCAATCTCTTTTATAATCTTGTAAGTGATAATATAACCCTCCTCATGATCTTTTGTTATAATGTAATTAATCGTTGCCCTAAATTTCTTTTGAAGTTCACTAAACATGCCATGAGTATATTTTGTTTGAAATTGTTTCTCAATTGGAGAGACAGTAACACAATGGATAATGATATTAAAGGTAGCATTATCCAATTTATATCTCTTTTGGACTTTATTTGAAAGACAATTGTCATATTATAGTACAAATTATTGCAAATTGCTCTTTGAGGTTAGGTAGCTATTCATAAATGCATGCATGCTTTCACTCCTTTGAATACAACTCATGCCTATCGAAAACTTGTTGCTGAGAAAAACAGAGACCCACTTGTCACGTTCTTCGTACAAAACTAAAAACATAAAATGTGTATAATTAAATTTATAAGGCCTATGATTAATAATTGATAAATAATCAAACATTAGATATAAAATAATCAAACTTATAATGTACTTGATAACCAATTTTTATCATGCGAATTGGATCTATTGAGAAAAGCAATCTAAGAGCTTTCAAATGCTTTATTAGACCTAGACTCCCACATAATATGTCTTATCTCACCACTAATCTCTTTAAATTGCTTGTATGCTCCTAATTTTTCTGGAATTTTCTTCAAGATATGCCAAATACACCATCAATGATGTGTCATCGGCAAGAATTTTTCAATGGCATTTCACATAGCTTTCCATTGATCCATCAATATGCTAATAGGCGGCTTGCCGCCCGTACATCGGATCCAACTATCAAATAACCAAACAAATGAGCTCTCTTCTTCGCATGAAAGAAGAGCGCAACCAAGTAGCACTGGTTGGCCATGGTGGTTAACCCCAACAAATGAGACAAAAGGCATATCATACCTATAATCAAAATTGGGAATCCAATTATAGTTGCCAAAGTAGCAATCAAACTCAAAAATCTAAATCAAAGTTTTAACCTCATGATATAATCATACTCTAATCAAACTCACTCAATAAAATAATCAAACTCAGTATAAGATGCACAGTAGTATCAAATGCATTCTATTTTGCCTATCCCTATACATCACACACATGCAAAAACAAGAGTAGATATAATTAACTTGAAATATATAATTGTGGTGTCGTACCTATTTATTTGGTATGTCGTATCAAAGCTCACAAAATTGCCAAAGTACTCATAAACATCATGACTTCTAGCATTGGCCCAAAAATCATGCTCTACGTAGTGTTGCTCTTCCAATTTAACTTTGTAAAAGAAGTTGTGGTTTTGTTGCTACATCTTATGAAAATATTGCATTAATGATTGGGCATCCCCTCCTCTTGTATGACTCTGACATTTGTTACTATACAATTACAAAGATCTTTTTTTGTAAAATCAATTTGTCATGATTACCATTCACAATTGCTAAAACTTTGATAGGTATTTCTCATTGTAACACTAGATTCATCATTGATCTCAGCTATCCATTTGACATGCAAACTTAGTTTCCTGTTCTTCTTTAGAGACTTTGCCATGCTAAGACTAACATCATGGTTATGCTGAGTGTTAACAGAGGTTAACATATACTCCAGCTTCTTATCCCTCTTCACAATTATCCTAGCTTTATAGTTTTTATCAGAAGTTGGATTTGTCTTCTTTAGCAAATCAATTTTTGATCTTCGATAACCAGTTCTAGACCATACCAAGATTTAGTACGTAATCTATTCATTTTGATCCCACTTAGTAGATCTTCTATTCCATGAAAAATTAACTCTCTTTGCATAATTGGTATAAAATACATCATAATCTTCCACAGAAAAATAAAATTCATATAGTTGGGACAATCTAAAACATGAATAATCAAAATGCATAATATCTATAAAAAATCATAATGCATAATATCATGTTTCTACTTGGTGTTTGATTATAGTTGGATATTCAATGTTGAAGATGGTATAGCTTGTTGATTAAATAGAAAGAGCCACTCTAAATTCATCAAAATGACAGAACAATAATAGACTACTTGCATTGAATTCTGAACTATAAACTACTATCAACTTTATATTCTCATATAAATTAAAATCCATTGCACTGTCAACAAAGAATTTGATTAAAAACCAAAGCAACACAAATAATTTTCAAGACCCATAGTTCAAAGAATAAATTCCAAATCTGTATGATAAGCTAGGTTATGGAGCCAAACCCAATATGCTATTATGTTTATAACTTAATCTTTTGGTTTTCTGTCAATCCAATTATTTTTGTAGAAATATTCCTACGTAACAAATCAGAAAAACCTAATAAGTAATAATACAAGTTGAAAATCAAATCATATTGGATAGCAATAACTCTAATGTCTCAACCAAATCTCTAAATTTGACCTTAAGAGTACAACACAATACAACACAACCTTGCCTAATGATTAAAAATAAGAAAATGTTCGAGAGGACAAAAAATTTTCAACAACCGCACCTAATGTTTAATCTAAATGTATGTATTGGCAGCTTAGTTGCACTACTTGTTGAATGTTATTCATTTAGTTAATACCTCAATAATAATAGGAAAAGTATTAGAGACCAACTCATAATCAGCCAAGTTGTAACACCAATAATTAATAACTATTTTGTTAATAAAAATAATAGGTTAATTATCAACATTAATTAAGAATTTGAAAAAAAGGATTGCCCAAAATAATAACTCCATATTCACATTACGAAAAACATTAAACCAAACCTAAACCCGGCAATCGCACACAACCCCTCCGCATGTACTGTCGCCATCATCGTGCTTGCACTGTTGTCGTTCCTGTGCCATTGTCGTGCCACCATCTCCGCTTCCATTTCTCAACCACACCGTCCCGTCAAGGAGAAACTCAATACACACACTGCGATCGCATCCTAACCACACTCCAATTGTCGTCGTTGTCATGCATGCGCCATCGTCATAACGTCATAACGCCGAATAGACCGCCCAACAACAATGACGTCAACACGGTGCTATGGTTGCCACTGTAAGCATTTCCGTAGTGTTGCATCAATGGAACCATCAAAGGTTGAATAAGGATCGAATGACACTTGCTATGATGTGAGTGATCACTCTAATTGCACAGAAAGCATTGTCCGTGCTTGAGTGGTGATGATTGTCAATGTGGAGACAATGTATTAAGGTAAGTGGTGGTTTAGTAGTATACTTGGTGTAGATTGTTTTTAATGCATACTGAATCTTCCAACTATGATATATAATTTGTTTTTGGTGGAATTCTTTTATGCAAGTTGCATGTTTCCTTTCAAATTTGTTCTAATTTTTGTCTTGGTAGGTAGCAATAGTGATAATCTTGTGCATTTTTTTTTTATCTTTTGCAGTATAATAGTGAATTTTTTTTATGTAAACCAGTGGATGATTATCAACTTGAGCCTTGTTAGTTGCTTAATTAGCTTGATGGAATATGCATACATGGCTCCACAACAATATGATTCACATTACATTTGTGTGCTTAAATTAATAATTTTGCATTATTTATGCTTCAATTCATCACTGCGCATGCATTAATGCACATTCTTTTCAAATTGGATACTACTACTATCTTTAGTTTGCTTGCTTTCTTTTTTTCAATGTATATACTATGGAAGAATTTCACCTAAAAAAATAGGTACGCAAGTTTTGAATGTGTAGGGGTAAATGCTTCCAAATTAAATATTTTTGTTTGTATACTATTTCTATCTTTTGGGTGCTCCTTTCAATTGTTAATTTGGGATTAAGTTCTCACAATTGCGATTAATAATTGAAGGTCAAATGTTTGCATTTTAACTTAAATAAACAATTTAATGAGTTGTTTAATATGTTTTCATTTTGTTATTATTTAATTGTGAGCATTATTTGATCTTCCACTGTATAGTAGTAGATTTTTTTATATAAACCAGTGGATGTGTCTTTGTTTATTATGTTGGATCAAAAAGCAGTAATTGATATTTTTTATTTGATTCACGCAGCTGTATTAGAGATTTTTTTACTACAGGTGGAAGAAGCTACATATGTGATTATGTTGGAAAATGATGATTCACAGTTGAGTCACGAGGTATGAATTATATTTTATTGTTACGATAGCACTAAGTCAGAGATTGGAGTCGAATTTTTATGTGCATACGACATTGATTTTTATTTTTTTCTAGATGAATTTGTAGTTGCTGGATCATAGTGGCATTCTTCTAAAGGAAAACCCCTATGTAGGATTGCAGTTTGATTCGTTGCAGCAGGCACATGGATTCTATTCGAACTATGCAAAGAATGTTCGGTTCGTCACTAAGATTAGAAACACAAATTTTGACAAGACTGGGAAGGAGTTAAGGATCCCTATTAACCAATCGATTCATTGCAATCAGGAAGGTTATTAGGAGTCCTGAGTGAAGGCAGTAGCTCGGGTAAAGAAAATAACAACAACGAGATGCAAAGTAAGGATGTACGTGATGTTGGATAGGGATAAGAATAATAGGATAGTGTCGAAATTAGAATTGAAGCATACTCACCCCTGTTCTGCTAAGCAATCGGTCTATTACCACGAGTACAGAGAACTGAGCATGCATGCTAAGTGTGTGATTGAGGACAACAATGAGGTTGGCATATGGCCCAACAAGACCTACCCCGCATTGGCCAACGAGGTTGGTGGGTCATCAAACTTGAGTTACTCAGAGAAGGACGTGAGGAACTACATCACAAGCAAAGTCCGTTGTGCTGATAATAATGCAGATGATAAGGAAATGTTGAGCTATTCCTTGCGAATGAAAGAGATCAATCCAAATTTCTTTTATGCAGTAGATGTTGACGATGCTAACACGTTTAGGAGTGTGCTCTGGGTAAATGCAAGATGCAAGACATCGTAGGAATATTATGGAGATGTGGTGTCGTTTGATACAACATACAGGAGAAAACAAGTATGTGTCTGATTGTGTCTCTTGTGAAAGCTTTTCTGTTTTGAAATTATCGCAAGTCCTCACAAGTGGCTGTTTTTCTTATAGGCATGGACTACCATTTGCATCTTTTATTGGTGTCAACCATCACGGGAAGTCCACCCTGCTTGGCTGTACTTTGCTTGGGAATGAGGAAATCCTGAGTTTTAAGTAGGTCTTTACGCAATGGGTTAAGTGCATGGGTAATGCGCCACAGGGTGTCATCACGGACCAATGTAAGGTAATGTTTGGTGCTATTAGAAATGTCCTTCCAAACACGCGCCACTGATGATGCATATGGCATATTTTGAAGAAGATACCGAGTAAGTTCAGAGGATATGCTCGGTATAGAGAAATACATGCTAAAATGACCGGCATTGTATAGAATGCTCGGTCTGTCAAATCTTTCGAAATTGATTGGACTGAATTCATTGCAAAGTTCGACCTAAGACAAAACATATGGCTATCAGGTTCGTTATCACTATCCTATATCAAGTTTTAGTTTTTGTATTACGTTTTTGTCACGTGTCTGTATGTTCTCAATTGAAATCAATCTATTTATTTATCTCTATGATTGAATATATGTGCTATTAATCCTCGAAGGTCGTTTTCCAGTATAGTCAACAGGGTTTGGTTAAGTGCTCAATAATTATTTGTTTAAAAATTATTATATAAAACTTTGTATTTATTAAGTAATAAATACTTTTTCTTATTCAAAAGTACAATATTGCA
>NC_029792.2:120396302-120397776 GCF_000816755.2 Arachis ipaensis
TTTTGAAATAGACTTCTTAATAAATCCAAAATCAAGTACAGCTGCCACACAAGTTTCATTTATTTAGTATAATATATTGGATGTATCTCTTTCAAGTTCGCTTTGTGTTTCCTTTCCTAAGTCAATCTATGTTTGTGCTAGACTTCATGGAGGTGCTTATTTTTTTGTGTAGATCTTTATAATGACCGACGAATATAGGTTTTAATATTTTTTTAAGGTGATTTTTCGGCTGGTATGAAGAGTATTCAAAAGAGTGAAAATATGTATATTTTTTACAGCGGATTTTTACATTGCAAGAGTGGTTTGGTTCAGCTTGTGCATGAGTATGATAACATATTTGGGAATAAAGAACAAAAAGATCTAGAAGACGATGATGCAGACTCTAAAGGAGTTATCTCATGTACATCCAACTCTACAATTGAGAGACAATTTCAACAAGAATACACATACAGTATGTTTAGGGAAGTCCAACAAAAATTCAGGAAGAAAGGTGATTGTTTAATCCGTGGCGTGACACGAGAGGGTGATTTGTTTCGCGTTAATGTGGACGATCAATACCTACTGTACGGGGAGTATAGGTATTGCACTTACGACATTCATTTTGACCCTTCGTCACACAAGGTTCGGTGCAATTGCAATATGTTTGAATAAAGAAATATACTGTGTTGCCGTTGCCTTGTTGTGTTTTCAGCTTACAGAGTAGATGGAGTACCATCATGCTATGTTCTCCCTCAATGGAGCAAGAATGTACAGCGCAAACACCCCTACATCAAGAGTAGCCATGTCGTGAATCGATCGGATATAAGCCATAACTTATTCAGAGGATTGTGTTCATACTTCTTTAATGTTATTAGTTTTTAGTTTTTCATTTTATTGTTTCATTGTATTTATTTGGTGTACTTTTTTTTTAATTTATTTGAATATTGTATTATTTATTTTGAATAAATATTTTTCATTATTTATGAATGGACCACTAATTGTGTAAAAAAAATTTAAAATTAAAATTGATTATTTATTTCAAATTAAAAAAAAATTGACATTACCGTCAGAATTACCGTAGGATTAATCCGACGGTAATAGTGCGTGAAACGACATTTTTTTGCACCACCAACTAGTTTTTCGAGCCGATAATTCGTCGCAACATCGGACGGTAATTATTGTCGGAAGAAAAATTTTCGACGGTAAACATTTATTGACAAGGTCTAATCATTTCCGACGGTAATTAAATTATTGTCGAATTTTATTCGTTTTTCCAACAATACTATTATTTTAGGGTATCTTATCCAAAAGTGTTATTATTCTTTTAAATCATTATTTTTTTCTATAAATTACACTTTTAAAAATATTTTTGACATTTTCATTAGAATTCATACAAAAAATATTTAAACCCAAAAACTGTCACGTTTTATAGAGAAAAAAATAAAAACATAAAAAAATTTCTTAAAACTTTTTTAGAAAAATTAAATATTTTTTT
>NC_029792.2:120397801-120460392 GCF_000816755.2 Arachis ipaensis
TTATTTATGCAAAAATTAATATTTTAAGAACCGAATTGAAAATTGAGAATCAGTTCAGTTAATTAGAAATAGGTCACCAAATTAGTTCGGTTTAAAATGAAAATCAACTAACAATAAATCAGTTAATTAGGTAAATCGATTCAATTTTTAGTAATTAATTAATTTAAAATAATAAAATACAAAAAAAATATTTTTTCAAAAAAATTATATATTTTATACATAAATATATTATTTTATTATATTCAAAATTCACTTTTTTCACCGGCAAGCAGCTAGGAACGAAGTAACATTTTGCCCTGGTCCTTCCGCGCCACGCTACTCATTTTTTCAAAACTGAAAATGAAAAGCACAAAATACCCGCGCGGGTTTCCCTGCACTTCAGCAGTCTCCACACTCTCAACTCTGAATCTCTTCCTACGTCTCCATCATTCTTCCATTTTTTGGAATCCAATTCACAATGGAAATACCCGAAATACCCTTCAATGAACTACCCACAGACCCTCTCCTCAACTCATCGCCGCCACACCTTCTTCCTCCCAACGGCGGCGGCGACGACGACAAGCCCAAATATAAAGACGTTTTCGGACTCAGCACCGTCCTCGTCGCGTCGATCCAAGACGCGAAAGAGCGAATCGCGCAGATCGAACACATCTTCTGCACTCTCCTCTTCCCCAATTTAAAATCAAATTCCAACTCGTTTCGGAACATTCTTGAATCTCTCCAGATCCATAAGGACAAGCAGAACGCGCTCTCGCTCACACTCGACCGGCTCCGCGTCGATAACGAGGCGAAACGGCACCGGATTGAGGAGCTGGAGGAGGCAGAGAGGGAGAGGGAGTTCAGAGATTGCCAGAAGAGAAAGTCGCGGCAGAACGAAATTGAAGGTTTTGAGAGGGAGAAGAAGGTGCTTTTGGAGAAGATCGGTGAGTTGGAGAAGAAGCTGAGTGATAGATCTCGGGAGGTTGGAGAATCTCGCGAGAACTTGAGGTTGGAGAATGAGGGTTTTGCCGAGAAGGTTAGGGTTTTGGAAGAGAGGGTTAGCAAGGCTGAGGGCTCGTGCAGGGAGATGAGTGAGAGATTGGAGAATACGAAATCAAAGCTGAATGGCGAGAGAACGAAGAAGAATCGTTTGGTTGAGGCATATAAGAAGCTTAAGTCTCAGCATAATTACCTTCGACGCAAGGTTGGGATCACCGACGAAAACATGATTCAGCAAAACAAATCTGAAGATTTATGTAAGCTTAAGTTTCCTGTCATCCAACATGGTACTGTTGTTTGTTTTCACTTTTTTTTTTTAATATATATTTTAATTTTAATTTTGATGCACTATGACCGTTTTACAGGTGTATTCAATTCATAACACCGTATTAGCAAAAATAAATATCTTTTTACATTGTTATTAGCAAAAATAAATATCTTTTACATTGACTTGACTGCGTGAATAGTCATCAAAGTGTAAAATAGGTCATCAAAATTAAACTCTATTTTAATATGTTCATGTTTTAGAAAATGTGATCAAGGCATAAATATTTACTAAGATTCTTGTTACACCTTAGTTCACAATATTCATTACTCTAGAGGAATTTCTCGTTTCAATATGTTAGTCATTTTCACATTTTTCAATGTAATTATATGTTAAATATATTTTTCATTTTACCATGCAAACAATATTAAGCATAGTAAACAATGAAATATTTAAAATATAAATATAAACTAGTTATTAAATCAGGATTTTTTGGTAAATAAATTTGTAATTAATTATTTATTTAGAATTCTTTAATAGTTTAATTAGTATGCAAATGACTAAATTGACAGATATTGAAAACCAGATTAATTACATTATATGTCTCCTTAGCACAATTAACGGTGACTTAACTGAAATTCCTGTTACTTCCTAATTGATCCTCTATTTTTCACAATATAATTATTTAGAGATTAGAGGTATATTTAACACTTAACTGAATTTTCTAGTTGCTAGTTCATTATTCATCATCTGTCTAACAAGACACTTTTGGTCATTTGTAGTCTCATAAACAAGGAACATTTGAGTTTCAAACTTGCTGTGTTGATTGAAAACAAGTAAGCAGGAAAAAAAATATTGAAAACAGAAGAAATTGAAGAAAAGAGTGTATTTTTCTGGAGTAACTTGCATTCTATTAATCAGAAATAAGTGTTAGCCAAGCATTCAATCATTCTCTGTTACTAAGTTCGTTTGTTTATTTGTTTTTTTCCTCAATAAAAAAAGAGCATAGAATTAGCATTCTAACTAGCTATGACATGGCAGCACAGTTACAAAGACAGTTTATTCAGTTACTATAACATGGTCTGTCTGTGATGCAACTGCAGTTGTGGAGAACTCAGAGACCTCTATGGATGCTTGTAATGCAGGTAAGGTGGAGAATGAAATCCCAGAAGACTTGGGAGGTAAATTAAATTATCTTTCCAGACTCTTAATATTTGCATGGTGTTAATATTTGCTATATCATTTGGACTGAGAAAATTGGTTGTTGCTTCGATCAATATGTATGAAAGTACCTTTATTGGCTTTCTACATTGAGATTTGAGATAGTGAAGAGTTGAGAAGTTATTCATTTTCTTGTTAAGCAATCCATCATCCCATAATGTTTACATTGCTTTCTTTTACACTATGTTAGTGTTAAGTTAGCTACAGGTCATAATAGGAGGTAGTCAGAAGATTGAGTGGGCGTTTGTTTAGAAGTTGGTTAGACATATTAATCTATATATATGTGTTCATTATTTGTATTATCCTTTTCTAGATTTTCTTGTCTCTGATTCCGTGTTTCTCTGGTACAAACTGGCCTTCACTCGGATCAGTTTATGCTAAATTATGCCTCCATGCATCACTTTTGTTTGCTAATTTCTACACTGACATATTATACTGATTTCTATAAAAAGTGTAGTTAAAATTTCATCAATCTTTTAAGTTGAAATATAACTGGGATAGATAACTACTTAAATAAATTCTAACCAAAATACAAGTGTGACACTGTCCCACAAGATGGAATGAGGATATTGCTCTTTCCCATATTGAGTAGCAATTTTGATATTTTCAATAGCAGGAGCATAATTAATAGATCAACTAATTGATGTGCTGAGGAATATGCACCAATTTGCTGAGATGTTGAATGTACTTTTGTTAGATGAAATGATGATCAGTTCAAATGTGTTTGGGACATTCATAAAATGTTGGATTGTGGATACATCACACATGTGAATAGCTGTCTGGTTCTCACAATAAGCCATTGTAGTGTCAATTGTCAAGCCTAATTCTGCAAGTAAAGATCTTAACCAAGTATCTTAATGGCTTAGACTCCTAGGGAAGAATTCTCTGTTTCAGCAGACGATATAGTAATGGTCTTTTCTTTTATGATTTTTAAGAGACGAGGAAATCGCCAAAGATAATACTATGTTGTGATACCTACTTTCTTCTACCAAGACAATCATGAATCTGCATCTGCATAGGCTTGAAGATGAGTTGCAAAGAGAAAATAATAACCTTAGCCAAGGATGTCCTTAAAACACATAACAGGAAGTGAACAACTTGAAAGTAAGTTGTTCTAGTCTTAGACATGAATTGACCAGGCATATTAACTGCATACGTAATGGCTGGTTTGGTTACAATCAAATATTTCTCTGCTAGTGGCTCTTCAATACCAAGAATCATCACAAAAAGGGCTAGATCTTGAGTTTCGGATTCTGTTATACATAGTAATGCAACAGCCGGTTTAGCATCAAGGAATCTAGTGTCTTGAACATGTGAAAGTGTATATTTGCTTTGCAAAGGCTAGGAAATACTCTATTGTTAAGCTTCATTGGATGCCTCTTACGGAGCATGCTTAAATTGAGAAATGAGTTCAACTGAGTAGGAATGAGAGAACTACAGAAGAATGGCCTGCTCCATTGAAAAAGATATAATGACTGGCTTTAAATGTTTGAAACCTCAAAGTAAAATGGTAGTCACAAATTCCATGAACCATTGTTCAACGGGATAACCGAGCCATTATATTATACTTATTTTGTATGTGCATTTGTAGACTATTGTTTTCAATGAGTTATTGGTTCAAGTTTTCCAAGGTGTCAAGTTATTCTTTCATAACAAATCTTCACTTAGGATATCTCGCTGCCATAGAAGTGAGGTTAATAATGAGAAGAGACTTCAATGAGATACACGCACTGTACTGAGGAGAAAAAGGTTGGCTTGAAAGATGATTTGAAATGGGACACTGATAAGAGGCATTAGTGGTTGAGAGAGTTTATTCAAAAATTGGATACGCAGAGTGGACTGAGTTGTAACCTTTTGATCAGAAGTGAGTGTTGCAGTAGCTGAGAGTCTGAGACATGTCGACGGCTGATCATGTTTTCAGTTACCAACTGATAAACAATATTACACTGACGTTTTGTCCAACACTGACATATCAGCACAAACAGTTACTCTGATATATTTAGTGAATTTATGATTTGTGTGTGCTGCAACTGTGGCAGTGGAAAATTTAGAAATTATTAGTATTGTAGCTACAGTGGCAATTGCAGATTGCAATTTAAAATCTGGTGTCTTTGTCTCCTTCAAAGTGAACAATCAGTTATTGCATGTGGTTGCAGATGGTGCATTTGAGACCTGTAATACCTCCAAGGATGCTTGCAAAGCAGCTAAAGTGAAGAGTGAAATCCCGGAGGAACACATGGAAGGTAAATTTCCAATAGTCCTTGTTGCTTTGTGATCTCAAGTTCACAGGTTTAAGCCATGGATAAGCCACTAATTCATTTTCCAGGTTAGGCTACCTACGTTACACCTTTGGGTGCGGCCTTATCCTAGACCCTGCGTAACGCAGGATGCTTGTATGCTCTTGTTACTTAAGTATCTGCATGGTCTTAATATTTCCTTGTCTGTTTGGATCTAGTCTTTGCTCCAACCAATATGTATGCAAGTATGTGTCTTGCATGGATTTTGCTTGCTAAATGATATATTGTGATTTTAGTGTGTTGAATAAGTGTTCATTTTCGTTAGTGAACTCATCACTTAACTATACTTACTTTGTCTGTTGCAGTATGGTTATCCCTTGTATTTCTCACCCTCACCCTTTGTAAAACACACTGCCTCAATTTAATCTCCACCCATTTTCCCTATCTCTGATCCCATTTTGCTGTCTGGTATGGGATGGCCCTAACTCTGATAGTCTGTGTTGAATTGAGTCACTTGCATAGATTTGTGTTGAAAGTACAATATAGGTTAATAACAGATCATCCACTACCTATTTTTACTAGGTCTTGAGAATACAAATCCTGATGTGTTTGTTGCTGCCTGTGACACAATCAAAGTGGAGGAGAAGATATTGGAAGATGCTAGAGGGGCCGATTTGAGTCCTCCTCCTTCCATTTTTCGTGTCCCAAGATGTCCGTCAAACACAAAACCGGTTTCTGTATCTGGTACAAAACGGCGTGCATCTTCTTGGCGGCAGACCCGGGCACATCAAAGTCGAGCAGGTCCTGACCTCCATGATGATTTTCTTGATACACCACTTGAGAATGTGAGAGAAAATTTGAATAGAGAGTTGATTAAGGAAGATCTCCCAAATCCAATTGAGGAAGACATTGTCATGAACAGCTCAGACGATGAAACACAGAATTTGAATCTTAGAAGCAGTCCCCTAAAGAAGCAATCTTCAATTCAAGTGGTCAACAAGAGGAGTTTCAAGTACATTGAACCGGTGAGGAAGAAAGCCGAGCGTGAAAATTTGAAAGGAGTTGAATGCAAACAGTGTAGGAAGTTCTATGAAGCTGTTCTTCCTAGTGCTGATGGTAAGGACCATGATGTAAGTGAGCAGAATTTCCGCTGTGAACATCATGATGGTGTTTCTAGGCATCGATATAGGTATGTTCCACCTATGACTCCTGAAGGATTTTGGAATATTGGATTTGAATCTGAAATGTAAGTATATAATCTAGCTTACTAATTAGTAAGTTGTTCTACGAGTGATAAGCAACTTGGTCTCGTAAAAACGAGAATACAAGTTCAAATTTGAGAAGCAACCTTTCAGATTGCAAGAGCAATGACTTGTACAATTTGTTTAAACAAAATTATTCTAGTGTACTAAACATATTTTGTAGGCATTGCTTATACTAATAATAGTATTAGATGCCTTGTAACAAATAAACCTCATGCTCCCATTTATTAGAAGATAAATTTATCCGTTTTACTACACTCTTGTAACGGGTATCGAAATGCTTTGAATTATTCCTATAAATAATTTATTTTTGCCTTGTTCATTTAGATATACACTTATTTTTCTTCTTTTTCTTTTTTGTTTTTTGAAAATGAGGGCAGGAAACTTGACTATGGTGTCAAAGTTTGAGGGTTTTTTACTAATGAGTCTTTTTGAAACTCATTATCAAAATACTATATTTTTTACACTTCTTAATTTTGGTGTTGTCCAGTGGTGTTTTTCATCAATGTTAAAATTTGGTGTTTTTTTTTTTGTGAAGATCATGTGACTTTTTAAAAACTTTTTTTAAATATGCAAATCTGATCAAGTGTGATATTTAGATAGTTTTAAAAGAGTGAGATTTTAGCAACTTTCTAAAACGTAGCACATTGGTTATTTTTTTTAAGAAAAAAAGCAAGTTTAAACTTTCGTGGTGGCTGGGTCATTGTCATAACCTTTAATAGTTATTTTTTTGCACAAAAAAGGAAAATTGGACGGAGTCATTGTCATAAACTTTAAAATGGCTTTCTATGCTTTATAAACAAAATTTTATTGTGAAAGGCCCGGTTTCTTAATAGTTAATACTCTTCAATAAGAGAATGTTTAAATACGAGGCCAGTCTACTGGGACGATGAGGTAGAATGCGGAGACATCATAAGAAGAGCTTGGGCCAAAGGCTTGGACAAGCAAGGGGAATGGGGTGAGTTCTTAGGGAGATTGAACACTTATAGGACATATCTCAAGAAGTAGAGCAAGGATAAATTTAAGAGAGTTGATAGAGAAATAGACAAATAGTAAGACAAGTTACAAAAACTACGGAACTCAGAATTTTCTGAAGAGAAGCAAAAACAAATTCAAGAAGCAAAGTAGAAAATAATTGAGCTGTGGAAAAGGGAAGAGAAATACTGAGGTTAAAGATCGAGGTTGAAATGGATCAAATGGGGGAATAAAAATACAGCCTTCTTTCATGCTTCAACTATCTAAAGAAGAGACCAAAACAGAATTGAAAATTTTAAGAATGTAGAGAAAAACTGTGTGCAAGGCAGAATACAGTTAAAAAACTCATTGATGAGCATTTTAAATCCCTTTATACTACCAAAGGTTCGGTAAACATATGGGACTTCCTGGATAAAATATCTATTAGAGTCACCAATCATATGAATGAAAGACTATTGAGAAAAGTCACAGATGAAGAGGCTAAGAAAGCGGCTTTCAGCATGAATGGTCTAAGGACTCCAGGACCAGATGGGTTGAATGGTCAATTTTACTAAAAACACTGGAGGGATTTATGGAAAGAAGTAGGAGCAGTGGTCAGAAAATTTTTTGAAAATAGTGAACTGCCGGAGAAAGTGAACCACACCCACGTAGTTATGGCATCAAAGATAAAACAAACTGAGAGTTTAAATCACCTTAGACCGATCAGCTATTAAAATTTTATCTACAAAATCATCTCAAAGATTATGGTTACCAAGTTAAAAGAGTTTATAGAAGACATTATTTTTTCGATTCAAAGTGCTTTTGTAGGAGGGAGACTTATCCAAGACAAAATTCTCATAGTGCAAGAAGTGTTTCACGTTCTTACAGAGAAGGTCATGAAAAACTCCCAAGAGCTGGCTATCAAGGTTGATATGAACAAGGCTTATGACCGGATGAAATGGGACTTTTTGGAGGAGGTTCAGAAAGCGTTTGGATTCAGTCAAGAGTGGATAGAGCTAGTTATAAAGTGCATAAGGGGAGTCAAGTACAGGTTCAAGATCAATGGAGACCTAATTAAGGAAGTTATCCCTCAAAGGGGACTTAGATAGGGAGATCCTCTATTCCCTTATTTATTTATCATAGCATCTGAAGTTTTCACTATTTTGATGATTTGCGCATAAAATAATAAGTTAATAAAAAAGGATTAAACTGGCTCATACAGCTTAGCGCTCACTTACCTTCTCTTTGCTGATGATTGTATTATATTTTCAGGAGCTTAGTAGGATGAAGTATACCAACTCATACAAATTTTAAACACCTACACTATAGCATCTGGCCAAATGATAAATTTGGAGAAATCAAGGATTACTTTCGGACACAGAGTCTCAATATAGACCAGAGTGAATATAGAAGACATCTTAGGCATTCTAACTTGGGACAACCCCGGAAAATGCCTAAAAATGCTAGGCAATGGGGAAGATAAAAAAAAATCTTTGGAATAGATAGAAGAAAAAGTGACCGAAAAAATAGAGGAGTGTAAGAAAAGCCTTCTTAATCAAGCAGGAAAGGAGGTCCTCATCAAAGCAATAATTCAAGTCATTCCTTCTTATGCTATGAGTATCCTTAGATTCTTTAAGAATTTTTGTAGAAGGCTGTGCTCAAAGATAGTAAGATTCAAGTAAAAATCTACGGGTAAAGAGAAGGAGATTCATTGGAGAAGTTGGGACAAGTTATGCGTGAGTAGAAAAGAAGGGGTTTGGGCTTCAAAGATTTCTGTCATCAGAACACAGCACAGTTGGCTAAGCAAGCATGGAGACTAGCAAATAACTCGGATGTGTTGTGGGCTAAAATCCTCAAAGCCATATACTTCTTTGGGGAGGAATTTTGAGAGGCAAAGAAGAAGAGGAAAGCTCCTTGGACATGGAGTAGCATTTTGCAAGGAAGAAATTTTCTTAAAAGGAACGGAAAGTGGAGTGTAGAAAATAAGTTTAAGATTAACATATGGGAGGATAACTAGATTCACGGATTAAGACAATCGTTGGAAAGACGCCATTCTGATGTTAGCAAGGTATCGGACATGCTGATATAGGTGGAAATTGTAACAGAACAAAGGTTCAGGAATTATTCCCAGATTTTATAAGAGAAAAGGTCTTTCAAACACCGGTAAGCATGCTTGATAAAGAAGATACTCTAAGGTGGTCGTACAGGAGGGATGGACAATTCATAGTCAAAACAGAGTATTGAAGATCTTATTTTCTATTTCATAACATGCTGCAGTATCCTTCTTCATTGAGTATGCCTGACTTAGATTATTCCAAATCTCCTTAACAGTGGGGAATAACATATAATTATGGCCGATTTCTGGTGTCATAAAATGCCATAACCAGGTCATGATAAGAGCATCCTCATCATCCCAGGCTTCATATTTGGGGTCTGTCGTGGCTGGAGGGTTCCCTTATAGATGATTTAATTTCTTTCGTCCCTTGAGAGTAGTGCGAACCAGTTGAGACCATTGGAGGTAGTTGCGCTCATCAAAACGATACGACCCTTGTAACACCGGTAGATTATTGGGGCTGACGAGAGGCGCAATCTTATCATCCGTCATTGGTAAGAATCGGTAGCAAAAGGAAGATAGAAGAAGAAAAAAGAAAACCGACGATCGTGTTTGGGCAAGCAGCGTCGCAATCAAAGAGAACGCGTGTGGAGTGGCCGATGGCAACGAAATCTCCTAGGCTTTGTAGATCGACAAATCCCGCTTCTGATGGTGGTGGTCTCGTTCAGAAACTCGTCGAAAAAATTCCAGTGGCGGCGGCAGGGCACCGAAACAGGTATAGTTGCAGCAATGAAGGCTGCCTGGAAAAATGCGGAAGCAGAACCCTCTGAATCGGGAGCTCTGCTACCAACTTGAAAAGAAGATTTTTGAATATTATTCCTGAATTGTTTCACTTATAGTGTGATTACATACAGAATATAAAGATTATTTACAACCTAATTAAGGAAAGAAAATAACAGGTAATAAAAGCTATTCAAAACAAATCTGCACCAAATATGTCCTAATATAAACAAATCTGTACTAATTATAGAATAATTACAACACTCCCCCTCAAGCTGATGAATGTATATCTATCATTCCCAGCTTGCAAGTAAGGTCTTTTAAGTGCTCTGTGGGAGGTCCCTTAGTGAACATATCTGCCAATTGGAGTCTTGAAGGGATGTACTTGGTGGCTATAAGACCATTGTCCAATTTCTCCTTAATGAAATGTCGGTCTATTTCTACATGCTTTGTTCGGTCATGTTGAACTGGATTGTGTGTAATACTAATGGCAGACTTATTATCACAAACCAGTTCCATAGGAGCTTCACACTTTACTTTGAGGTCATCGAGTATGATCTTCATCCATAATAATTCGCACATCCCTTGGGCATGGCTTTAAATTCCGCCTCTGCACTTGATCTTGCAACTACATTTTGCTTCTTGCTCCTCCATGTCACCAAGTTTCCACCCAAGAACATGCAATATCCTGAGGTGGATCTCCTATCAATAATTGATCCAGCGTCGTCAGATCAGTATATACTTTCATGGATAAAATCCCTTCCTTTTTGAATAGCAATCCTTTTCCTGGTGAGGCTTTCAACTACTGAATAATCTTCTTTACAGCCTGCAAATGTCTCTCTCTTGGATCATGCATGAATTGACTAACTACACTAACTACATAGGCTATGTCAGGCCTGGTGTGTGATAAGTAGATGAATTTTCTCACAAGCCTCTGGTACTGTGCCTTCTCCACCTTTGGGCTTTCCTCATCATTTTCAATTCTATGATTTTGCTCTATGGGCACTCCAGTGATCTTACATTCCAACTTACCAATCTCTTTGAGGAGATCTAGGATATATTTTCTTTGGGAAATAAAGATGCCTTGTCTAGAGTAAGCAACCTCTATCCCAAGGAAGTACTTTAGCTTGCCAAGATCCTTCATCTCAAACTGAGTGGCTAACTTTTCTTTCAAAGTTTGTTTTTCTAACTCATCATCACCTGCAATAATCATATCATCTACATAGACCAAGAGTAGAGTGAGTTTGCCTTCCTGTGAATGTTTTATAGACAGAGTATGACCACCTTGGCTTTGTCGATACCCTAAAGATATCATAGCTTGAATAAATCTTCCAAACCAGGCACGAGGGGACTGTTTAAGACCATACAAAGCCTTTTTTAGTATGCACACCTTATTTCCTTCACTAGTGATACCATATCCTGGTGGAATCCCTATGTACACTTCTTCTTCCAGACTTCCATGCAAGAAGGCATTTTTAACATCAAATTGATGCATCTCCCAACCAAAGTGTGCTGCTAAGGAGAGGATAATCATGACGGTATTTGATGAACTAGAAGATTGATGGTTTAGAATTCACAATAAATTCTCGTTGCAAGTATAGTTTCTAAACTAAGCAATAATCCTTTCATACAAAAACTTGTTTGTCACTCAATAAACCCAATAAAATTTATAACCGAAGTATTGAAACCTCGGGTCGTCTTCTCAAGGAATTGCAGGGAGGTATTATTTATTATTGGTTATGGAAAAAAGTATGTTTTTGGGTTTTTGGAATAGAGAACAAGTAAGTTAAATGGCAAGAAAAATAAATTAATAATTATAAAATCTTCTGGCAAGGTATGAGAACTGGAAATCCCATCCTAGTTATCCTTATCAGGTGTGATGAAAATTGTTTATTGCTCCCACTTAGTTAACCCTTACTAAATAAAGGAAAGTCAAGTGGACTAATTAATTTGATCCTTAAGTCCTAGTCAACTCTCGTGGAAAGACTAGTTTTAGAGTGATCCAAATTAATCAGCAATTCCCAAATCTCAATCAACCGCTGAGTTTGATAACTCAAGTGTTACCAATTACTTAACCAAGGCCAAAAGGGGAAAATAAATCTAAATTAAATAGAAAGCATCATAAATAGAATAAAGCAATCATAAATCTGAAATACCTCAAATTTTATTAAATAGAATATTTAAATCTAACATGGAAAAATTCATAAGCTAAATTGGAACATTAACAAGTAAAAGCATTGGAATAAATAAAAGTAGAAGAGAAACATTAATTAAAAGAACATTGAACCTGTCATTGAAGTAGTAATCATAAAATAAAATAAAAAGAATCCTAATCCTAAAACTTGAGAGAGAGGGGAAAGCCTCTCTCTCTAAAAACTACATCTAAATCCTAAAATTGTGTATTATGAATATTGTCAAAACGTCTCTCTGCGAGTTGTTGTTTGATTCCCCCATTCTCTGGCTTATATTCTGTGTTTCTGGATTTGGAATTGGGCCAAAAAAGGGTCCAGAAATTGCTGGGAGAGTTTTCTGCAGATTCCTGCACGTGGCGTCTGTCACGCGGGCGCGTGGGTCACGCGTTTGCGTGGTCTCGAGTTTTTCCTTGTGACGCGTACGCGTCAGTCACGCGTACGCGTCATTTGCGTTCTGCTCAAGGCACGCGTCCGCATCGTTCATGCGTTCGCGTCAGTGCCATTTCGCGCTAGGCACGCGTCCGCGTCATCCATGCGTTCGCGTCGTTGCCTTTTCTTCAAAACTCCATTTTTTTGCTTTCCTTCCATTTTTGTATATTTCCTTTCTGTCCTTTAATCCATTCCTGCCCTATGAAGCCTGAAAATACTTAACACACAAATCACGACATCAAATGGTAATGAAGGATAATTAAATTTAATATTTTTAAAGCATAGGAAACATGTTTTTTCACATATATCATAAAATAAGAAAGAGAAAGTAAAACCATGCAATTCATATGAATAAGTGGGTGAAGAATTGATAAAAACACTTAATTGAGCACAAAATGAATCATAAAATATGGGTTTATCAACCTCCCCACACTTAAACAATAGCATGTCCTCATGATAAATCCAAGAGAAAGAGTAAAGGTAGAATGGTAGAATCTTATGCAATGCAATCTATTCTAAATGCAAGCTACCTAAATGAATCATGCAATTCTAATTACTATCCACCTATATATATAGAGTTTACATGTGGTTAATTTGATTCATATTCTTCAAGGAATCATATATGTACAATTAAGACCAAGCCATATTAAAATACATTCACAATTGAGTTGGGTTCAAATATTTCACAAACTTGCAAGACAATTAAATAATTAAATTTGGATATATGGAGATGAGCTATTGAACCCTCACTGGATTTTTGTGTTTACTCTCTAGTCACTCAGTGTTTGGGGTTAATCACTCTATTCTTTTTTATTCCTACTTTCTAAAACTTTGTTCTTCATCTAACCAATCAACAAATATATAATGTATACATACAAACATCATGAGGTCTTTTTCAAGGTTGTAATGGGGCCAAGGTAAAGGTAAGGGTATATATAAGGTTAAGTGAGCTATAAGTTGAATCCTTAATTAGCCTAAGATCTCACCTAACATATACATACTCTTTCATAAGCTTGAAAATTTGCCTAGCTACCCATAATTTTTCCACTTTTGTATTACATACTTATGTACCAATTTATTTTTAATGTTATCCTATGTGCATTGATTTTTCACTAAACTTATTCTTGGGGAAATTTTGTCCCTTTATTTAATTACTTAAAATTTTTTTTTGAAACATAAACATAACATTTTCAATGCACAAGGTATTTTCATTTATTTTGGTTTCATATGAGTATGCTCCCAAAATCTTGATTATTTTATTAATTTAATCCTTTCCTATCAACCCATGTTTCCACGTTTTCCCACACTTAGTGTGCATCACAATTTCTATCTTAAGCTAACCAATGATTCAACTTGGGATTTTTAAATTATTTTTCTGCTTAAGGCTAGTAATGTGGTTATAGAATAAAAGGGGATTAAAAGGCTTAAGGGGGCTAACAAAGGTGATGTAGGAGGTAGGTTTATTTGGGATATGTAAGAAAAAATTCAAATGATGGCCTCAATCATATGTGGGTATGTATCTACATTCTATATTGGACATATAGATTAAAACAAAGTTAAGATTACAAGCATAGAAAAGAAGGGCGAAACACACAGGAATGAATTTATGGTTAAATGCAACCATACAATTAAGCTCAAAAACTCACGGATTGTGTGTTCTCTGGCTCAAAAACCATATATCAGTCATGTGTGTCATGCAAGTAGAAATCAAGAGTTCCCATTATTCTCAATGTGAATCTTAGGATGGCTCTTAAAAACTTAGTGTTCTTCCTTGAAGAAATGTTGTTAACTAACTCACATTTGTTGCTATATATATACAGTGTGTGGATTGTTGTGATTCTGTTATACTAAAGTCTCTAGTTTACTCTTTTTTATTTTCAATTAATCCAAATTATCGTATGCTAAAAGGGTAAACTAAGCTAATTAATCCATATATTCTATATCACAACTTAATAAGCTAAAAGTGCAACTAAACTAGATATCTAAGATAAATATATAAACCAAAGTGCAAAATGCATAAATATAGTAAAAATACAGAAAAATGTGCAAGTACTGAAAGATAAATAAGATAAGATAAAATAAAAAATAAAATAAAAAATAAAAAATAAAAATACAGAGAATAAACAAAATAGAATAAAAGAGAGTCTGAAAAGTGGTTCACCAAAATAAAGTTCGCCAGAGATGGCAACCTCCCCACACTTAAATAATAGCATCATCCTCGATGCTCACTCAAGCTGGGTGTGAGGAAGTGTCATCTCCGGAAGGATGTGCAGTAGGTGTCTCTGTGGTGGTCTGAGGCTCTGCAATCTGTATGAGTGTCGGAGGGTCTGCCTGCTGAAGTGGAGGCTCTGTCTGTAGAGGGATCTCTGGATCAGCCGGCTGTATCTGATGGGGCTCCTCATGGTGTGGCGTAGCCTGCTCGGGTCCTGCCTGCTCAGCCTCTGCATGTGCCTCCTCCTCATGATCGTCTGCCTCCTCCTCAGATGGCTCAGAAGGGGTGTCAGGCTCGGAGGGGATGTCGTGGTGGCCAGATCGGATCATCAACTTTAAGTGCTCATAGCGTTGCTTGCTGCAACGCTCAGATCTCTCATATCGCCGCTGGTTGCGGCACTCCATCTAGTCCAATCGGTCAAATAAGCGATGCACGAGATGGTAGATGGGCTCTGAAGTAGGTGAGGGTGCAGTAGTGGTGGCAGGTGCAGCAGGGGATGCTGAAGGGGCAGCAGAAGATGTAGCTGCCTCAGCAGAGTCAGTGAGAAAAGGAGGTCGGTAACCTAAAGCCTGAAACTTTCTACTGTGAGGGATGATCTTCTTGCAGTCGGCGGCAGTGGGCTTTTCATCAGCAATCTCCCAGGGCACCTCAGCTCGGCGGCCTAGCTGAGTAATCAAGTAGGGAAAAGGGAGAGATAAGTCTTTTCCCTCCATCACACACCAGATGAGGGTAATCATAGCAGCTGGCACCTCTGTCTCATGAGTGCTCGGTATCACATAGTTACTTAGGATCTGCTGCCAAAGCCGAGCCTCATCATTCAGGTAGATAATCTTTAGTCCTTTTGGGGCCACTGTGGACTTGCCCATGACCCATGGGACAGTAGAATCAAGGGCTATTCTCTGCTTCACTGCGTCCCAGTCAAATCTCATGAATCTCATATCCTCCTCAGCCTTTTGGTAACCGTCTGGCTGATCGGATTTTGGTAGGAGCTGGAGGATTTCTTCTATTGCTTCCTCAGTAACCAGAATCTGCTTGCCTCGAAGCTGTACTGCATCCAGGGATGTTTTGAAGTAGTTACAGTAGAATTCTCTGACCTAGGATGAGTTGACTTCAGTCAGGTTCCTTTCCAAGAAGAACCAGCCTCTCTATTTAATTTGTTCTGAAGTGTATTGTTTGAGTTCTTCTGGAATTTTGAGGGTCCCTTCTAGGTATAGGTTCCTGGAAGTGGCAAAAACTGGATACTTCAGCTCACAATATCTGTTGGCAAACTTGACAGGATATGTGGCAGTCAGTAGCTGATCGGCCTTTTCCTGCAGGGTAAAGTTCTTCTCCCGCCAGGAATCGTCGTGGAGGATATCCAAAATAGAAGAAGAGGATTCTCCTCTTTTTCTTTTGCCAGTGGTGGCTTTGCCCTTTCATTTACTTTTAGGGTCAGACATCCTGAAAAGCAGAATTTCCATAATAAAGTTTAAGAATTAAAGCAGGAAAACAGGTAAGCAAATAGGAATATATCAATAGAAGCATAGATTGGCAAAAGAGGAATAAAGTGGCAATGTAAGCATGAATTGAGTTAATTTGATGTAAAATTTTGGATTGTAGGCAAGTTAAAAGTTGGAGAAGAAAAATCACAATTCAAAATCTTAGATGTGCGGAATTGTTTGTAATTAGGAACAACACTAAACATGCCTTGAAGTGGTTTTGAAAGTAGTTAGTTGAAAATTAAAAAGTTAGAAAGTTAAAAGTGGTTAAGAGTTAAAAATGAAGTTAAAGTCAATGGCATGTTGTTGTGGTTCCCAATAACTAAAATTGCACAAATTTGAAAACAAGTAACTCAAATTCAAGGAAAAAGTGCAGATTACTGATGATTAACCATGGAAAAGAATTGCAAATTCAAAATTGATTTAATCAAATAAGGGAATCAGAAAGAATGAGAAAGCAGGCCCGTGCATTCATGTATTGCTTTGGTTAAAACCATTTAGTGCAAAATTAGAAAGTTCCAAAACGAATTCATGAATGGTAGTAGAGTGAAATAATATGCTGAAAAAAATTGGGCAGCATTTCGTCTAAAAATTGGACATTCCCGGGTAATAAACAACAGCAAAAACCAGTTCATATGATAATAAAATAGTGCAGAAAAGAGAAACAATTAGTAATTCATAGGAATTCAAAATAAACAACTCAATTTGCATCAAAACAACATATGAACAACAGTAACATCACAGCAATATTCAAATTGCGAAACAGATTAAAACAGGTAACAAGAACGGCGTAATTATCAGGCCTAAATCCACTAACCACATCCTAACTACCTAACCACCTAAAATCCACTATGATCATGCATCTCTAACTATCCTAATTTGAACAAAAATCGAAAAACTAACAAACTAATCAACGGGAAAAAGGATTTAGTGTTCGGCGGAACCTGGTGGGCAGAGGAACAGAATTAGGGCGCAGAGAGATGGTGTTGGTGGTGGCAGGGACGCGGTGGCCCTGGGAGGCGGCACGGCGGCAGTTTGGTGGGGGCAATGGTGGCTGTGTGGTGGGTGTGGGTTTAACGGGGTTATGGGAGATGGAAGGAGAGGAAGAGGGGAGAAGGGGAGGGTTGGGGGCGTGGTGGTGGGGGTGAAGGAAGAGAGAGTGCAGAGGGGGTTTGGGGGGGTGGGTTTTGGTACGCGAAAGGGGTAGGGTTCGCATGGGTTGGGGTTAGGGTATTTGAATCTACGTGAACGCGTGGGGCGCGTGATCGCGTGTTTAGGGCGAAAAGGGGAATGACGCGATCGCGTGATTGATGGATAATGAAAGTGACGTGTACGCGTGGGGCACGCGTACGCGTCGCTGAGAATTGTGCTAAACGCACAATTCCAACGTCGTTTTAGCACAACTCTCTATTTCCAATTAGGGGGCTAAGATTTCCAGGCGACGCGTACACGTCGCCCACGCTTTCGCGTGGTGTGTGTGAAGTGAAAGTGACGTGTTCGCGTCACTGACGCATTCGCGTCACTGACGCGAATGCGTGGGTGAGATGTAATGAAGGTGACGCGTTCGTGTCAGCGACGCGATCGCGTGGCCCAAATTGTGCCTAATGCACCACATCCGCATGATTCCAGCCCAACTTTCTGGACGTTGGATTTTTGACGCCGATTTGCAATCGACGCCCACGCGTGGCACATGCTCATGCGTGGGTGCTTTTTTTTTTTTTATATATGCAGGATGCAAAATGCAATGATAATGTAGGTGCTATGAATAATTCCAGGTTCAATGAAAATAGAATAAAATAAAACTCAAAAACAAATAAAACGAAATAAAATCAAATTTGGAAAAGGAATGATCATACCATGGTGGGTTGTCTCCCACCTAGCACTTTTGGTTAAAGTCCTTAAGTTGGACATTTGCTGAGCTTCCTGCTATGGTGGCTTGTGCTTGAATTCATCCAAAAATCTCTACCACTGTTTGGAATTCCAATAGCCTCCGGGGTCCCAAACTAGGCATGTAAAGGCCTTGAGCAAATTCAAACAGGTTTTCAGGCTCCCAGGGTGCTGAATATCAGAATATATTCCAGGATCCCAAACCTTGCTTTTATATCCGCCTTTGTTTCGATCTATATTTTTCCAGCCGGGCGGTTTAGAAGTTGTATTCTCACCATGTTGACCAAACATCTTCCGAGACCCATTCAATCGAACTCGAAACCAATCCCTACACTTCAAAGTGAAGCGTGGAACTTTGTTGAATCTTGCATACCAGCCTTGAGCACGAACCATTTCCCTTTTACTCTTAAAGCCGCAAAGAGCTCTAAGCTGGCCATCTGTTTCAAGCAAGCCATATTCAAGTGGAAAAGTAAAGATAAAGGCTAAGGATTTTACCCACTTGAAATTTGTATTGGATGGTAATGGCCTTGGAAAAGGTGCTTCCAGGGGTTTTGCAAGCTCTACTCCCTTGTGTTCTTTTGTGAATTCCTCCACTTCCTTGCGAACTTCTTCAACTGCAACCACGTTTTGATCAAAGTCTTCGATATCTTCCTCATCACTCAAGTCATAAGTTGGAGGTTGAGAGAAGTCGACCTCCGCATCATTTTCGTATTCACTTGGGGAAGATTCTTCAATCTCAAAGAATTCACTTGCGGATGCAAGTTCATTACTAGGAGAACTTAACTCGTGATTGTCATTATCAAGGAAACTCGCATCTTGAGTTGAACCGTCCAGTTCTTCATAAGATACCTGCTTTGGGGGCTGTGCACTATCCTCCTTAGCATCAATTGCAAATTTCTTGACGGAATTCTCCACAATTCTGGATTCCCATGGAGGTTCAGCATCTCCTAAATCTTCAACCAATTCTTCTTCTTCGATAATTTCAGCTTCATCCACTTGTTCCAGTACAAAATCATGCTCCTTACTGTCCATTGGAGTTTCTAGTATCGCCTTCATGCTGCGTTCTTCATTAGATTGTCCACATGAAGCCATGGGGGTTCCTTGAGTGTCCAAACGTCGGGAAGGTAATCGATTAATCACTTGCTCCAGTTGGTGAAGGGTTGCATGAAATTTTTCCAATGTTTCCTTGAGTTGCTCCCTTGATTCTTGGGTTGATGGATATGGACATGGTGCATAAGGACGTGGTGGGAATTGGGGTGGGTATGGGTTAGGGTCATACGGAGGTGAATGTTGGTAGGGGGCTTGTGAGTATGGTGGTTCAAAGCTATGTTGAGGAGGTGGTTCATAGGCATGTGATGGTGCTTGTTGGTAACTACGAGGGGGTCCACCGTATCTATTATCTTGGTATGCACCTCGGAATGGCTCTTGACCATAGTAATTTGGTAGGTGTTGGTTGTCACGAAAGGGTCTACCATAACTATTGTCTCGACATGCATTGTTGAATGGTCGTTGTCCATGGTACGTTGGAAGATATTGTTGCCTAAAAGGTTGATCAAATCCTCGCGGCTCCGTCCATCTCTGGTTGTTTTGACCTTGATGCATGTTCCTGTTATAGCTTACATTCCTTTCAACAATATTAGAACCAAACTCAAAGCGATGGGGGTGAGAACTCATAGCAATTAATAAAAATTAAAAACAAAAATAAAAACAAATAAACAGGAAAAAGGAAATATTTACAATAACCAATAATAAGGCACACGTTTGCAATTCCCCAACAACAGCGCCATTTTGATGAACTGGAAGATTGATGGTTTAGAATTCACAATAAATTCTCGTTACAAGTATAGTTTCTAAACCAAGCAATAATCTTGTCATACAAAAACTTGTTTGTCACTCAATAAACCCAATAAAATTTATAACCGAAATATTAAAACCTCGGGTCGTCTTCTCAAGGAATTGCAGGGAGGTGTGATTTATTATTGGTTATGGAAAAATGTATGTTTTTGGGTTTTTGGAATAGAGAACAAGTAAGTTAAATGGCAAGAAAAATAAATTAATAATTATAAAATCTTTTGGCAAGGTATGAGAACTGGAAATCCCATCCTAGTTATCCTTATCAGGTGTGATGAAAATTGTTTATTGCTCTCACTTAGTTAAAACTTACTAAATAAAGGAAAGTCAAGTGGACTAATTAATTTGATCCTCAAGTCCTAGTCAACTCCCGTGGAAAGACTAGCTTTAGAGTGATCCAAATTAATCAGCAATTCCCAAATCTCAATCAACCGCTGAGTTTAATAACTCAAGTGTTACCAATTACTTAACCAAGGCCAAAAGGGAAAAATAAATCTAAATTAAATAGAAAGCATCATAAATAGAATAAAGCAATTATAAATCTGAAATACCTCAAATTATATTAAATAGAATATTTAAATCTAACATGGAAAGATTCATAAGCTAAATTGGAACATTAACAAGTAAAAGCATTGGAATAAATAAAAGTAGAAGAGAAACATTAATTAAAAGAACATTGAACCTGTCATTGAAGTAGTAATCATGAAATAAAATAAAAGGAATCCTAATCCTAAAACTTGAGAGAGAGGGGAGAGCCTCTCTCTCTAAAAACTACATCTAAATCCTAAAATTGTGTATTATGAATGTTGTCAAAATGTCTCTCTGTGAATTGTTGTTTGATTGCCCCATTCTCTGGCTTATATTCTGTGTTTCTGGATTTGGAATTGGGCCAAAAAAGGGTCCAGAAATCGTTGGGGGCGTTTTTTGCAGATTCCTGCACGTGGCGTCTGTCACGCGGGCGCGTCAGTCACGCGGGCGCGTCAGTCACGCGTACGCGTCATTTGCGTTCTGCTCAAGGCACGCCTTCGCGTCGTTCATGCGTTCGCGTCAGTGCCATTTCGTGCTAGGCATGCATCCGCGTCATCTATGCGTTCGCGTCGCTGCCTTTTCTTCAAAACTCCATTTTTTGCTTTCCTTCCATTTTTGTATGTTTTCTTTCTGTCCTTTAAGCCATTCATGCCCTATGAAGCCTGAAAATACTTAACACACAAATCACGGCATCGAATGGTAATGAAGGATAATTAAATTTAATATTTTTAAAGCATAGGAAACATGTTTTTTACATATATCATAAAATAAGGAAGAGAAAGTAAAACCATGCAATTCATATGAATAAGTGGGTGAAGAATTGATAAAAACACTTAATTGAGCACAAAATGAATCATAAAATATGGGTTTATCAGTATTCATTTTTGCCACCGGAGCAAATGTCTCCTCGTAATGGATCCCATAGGTTTGGGTATATCCTTTTGCAACCAACCTTGCTTTATACCTGTCCAGTGTGCCATTAGATTGATATTTAACTATGTATATCCACCTATAACCCATTGCTTTCTTGTCCGTTGGTCTCTCTACAATCTCCCAAGTCTCGTTCCTTTCTAATGCACCCATTTCTTTATTCATAGCTCGAACCCAGTTCTCATCTTTTAAGGCTTCTTGTACTGATGTAGGGATTCTGACAGAATCAATAGCTGAAAGAAAATTCTAGTGTTGTACAGAAATATTTTTAGTGGACACAAATTTAGAAATAGGATATTTGGCACATGATCTTTTTTCTTTTCTCATGGCAATAGGTAAATCATCTAGGTTAGTTGCACAAGTGGTATTTAAGGTGTTAAGAGTCTCAAGAGTATGAGGTCTTACCTCCGGTTCAGACGAATGAAGTTGCTGTTTGACCAGGACAGGTTCTTGCTGCCTTTGTTGATATTATTTTCCAAAAAACATGTCCTCATTATTCTCCTCATTATTCTTTTCTAATAGTGATGCTGATTCAGGGTCTTTGTTATCCTCCGGAGAAGTGAAATTCTGCAACAAGGGAAAAGGTGACGACTCAAGAAACTCAGCTTCTGGAAGACTCTCCCCCTGAAGCTGAGAACTAGGAAAGAAGGACTCGGACTCATGAAATGTGACATCCTTGGAGATATAGAATTTACGACTTTGAGGATGATAGCATTTGTATCCTTTTTTGTTTGAAGTATAACCTATAAAGACACATTTGATTGCCCGAGGATCCAACTTACCCCGATGAGAACTATAAATATGAACAAAAATAGGACAACTAAAGATACAACCTTGAAGACTACTCATAATAGGGATAGAGGGGTAAATTTTGGTCAGAAATTGAATAGGGCTAACACTGTCTAAGACCTGAGATGGTAATCTATTAATCAAATAAGTGGCTGTTAGGACAGCTTCCCCCCAGTAAGACTTAGGAACAGACGTTTGGAAGAGTAATGCTCGAGTAACCTCAAGAAGATGACGATTTTTCCTTTCTGCCACCCCATTCTGTTGAAGGGTGTCTACACAGGTCAATTCATGAATAACTCCATTATCCTTAAGGAACTTGGAAAAATTTTGGTTCACATATTCTCTGCTATTATCAGAACGTAATCGCTTAATCAGGCTTCCAAATTGTGTTCGAACTATTTGGTAAAAATTTTCAAACAAGTAGAAAACTTCAGATTTATCTTTCATGAGAAAGATCCAGGTAACTCGTGTACAATCATCAATAAAAGAAACAAACCACTTTGCACCAGAAATATTACTAATAGCTGAAGGTCCCCACACATCAGAATGAACAAGATCAAAAGGTTTAGAACTTTTATTATTACTGGGAGAAAAAGTAGCCCGATGGTGTTTAGCTAATTGACAAACATCATATTGAAAAGACTCGACAGACACTTTTGTAAATAAAAAAGGAAATAAAGACTTTAGGGTACTAAATGGAGGATGACCAAGACGTTTATGCTGAAGCCATATCTGAGAGTTTGCCCAGGACAGTATGTTTGTCTGATGATTTGAATTAAGTGCCTTTTATGTGGTACTCTTTTTGTGCTGTAAGTAGTATAACCCGTCCTGCTCTTTAGCAATTCCAATCGTCCTCCCCGTGGTAAGATCCTGAAATACACAATGAGTATGAAAAAAAGTTGCAGCACAATTTAAGTCTTTAATAACCTTATGAATAGACATGAGGTTAGTAGATAATTTTGGAACATGAAGCACATTTTTTAAATGGATAGAAGGTTGAAGGTGGATGTTACCATATCCAGTAATAGGAATATGGGAACCGTTAGCAACAGTGATTTGTTTGTGACCATATGAATTAGTGTAAGATGAAAAAGAAAGGGAATGAGGTGTCATATAATCTGTAGCACCAGAGTCTACAATCCAGGTACTCTCAGTGCTAGGAGCATTAAAGGATAAGAAGCTAGAACCCTTACCAGTCATGGTTAAAGCACAAGGGCTAGATGTCTTACTAAGTGAGTCCATAAGACTACGTAAATGGTCTAATTCTTCTTTGCTAAGGGCTGGGGCTTCCTTTGCAGCTTGTGAGATACTTGGGTCTTCCACACTTTCAGAGTCAGATAATGTGTGGTTAGCACGTCTTTGTATGGCACCTTTGAATCCTCCAATACGTTCGAGGACCTTCTCATTTCCATGAAGTCTAAAACATGTGTCCTTAGTATGAGCTATTTTCCAACAATAACTGCACCAGCGATCATCACGGTGAGCCTTTGAGGGAGGCTTTCCATACGAAAGGGATGGACCTTTTAAAGGACCTTTGCCAGTGGCTAGAGCTTAACCATCAACAGAATTTTCTTCTTCCAACATGACTAACCTCTGAGTTTCTTCCCCTCGTACAATATGAAAAACTTCTGAGAGAGAAAGAATTTTTTCTTTACCCAAAATTTGAACCCGAATTGGATCAAATTCAGAGTGTAAGCCAGACAGAAATTTAAATATACGTATCCTTTCAATAAATTGTGTCAATGTAGTAGAATCAGGTGTGCACTGCATAGTCAAATTTTGATACTGATCTAACTCGATCCATAAACAATTCAGCGTCCCATAGTAGTCTGTTACGGAGAGGCTCCCTTGCTTGGTATTGAAGATCTTGTTTTCTATTTCATAACATGCTGCAGTATCCTTCTTCATTGAGTATGCCTGACTTAGATTATTCCAAATCTCCTTAGCAATGGGGAAGTACATATAATTACGGCTGATTTCAGGTAGCAAACGGAAGACAGAAGAAGAAAAAAGAAAACCGACGATCGTGTCTGGGCAAGCAGCGTCGCAATCAAAGAGATCGCGTGCGGAGTGGCCGATGGCAACGAAATCTCCTGGGCTTTGTAGATCGATAAATCATGCTTCTGATGGTGGTGGTCTCGTTCAAAAACTCGCCGAAAAATTCTGGTGGCGGCGTGCGGCAGCGGCAGGGCACCAAAACAGGTATAGCTGCAGCAATGAAGGCTGCCTGAAAAAATGCTGAAAAAATATGAAAGAAGAACCCTCAGAATTGGGAGCTCTGATACCAACTTAAAAAGAAGATTTTTGAATATTATTCCTGAATTGTTTCACTTAGAGTGTGATTACATACAGAATATAAAGATTATTTACAACCTAATTAAGAAAAGAAAATAACAGGTAATAAAAGCTATTCAAAACAAATCTGCACCAAATCTGTCCTAATATAAACAAATATATACTAATTATAGAATAATTACAACAATTTTGCAAGGAAGTAATTTTCTTAAAAGGAACGGAGAGTGGAGTGTAGGAAATGAGTTTAAGATTAACATATGGGAGGATAACTAGATTCACGGATTAAGCCAACCGTTGAAAAGACGCCATTCTGATGTTAGCAAGGTATCAGACATGCTGATATAGGTGGAAACTGTAACAGAACAAAGGTTCAGGAATTATTCCCAGATTTTATAAGAGAAGAGGTCCTTCAAACACTAGTAAGCATGCTTGATAAAGAAGATACTCTAAGGTGGTCGTACAGGAGGAATGGAGAATTCATAGTCAAAACAGGGTATCCCATTACAAAGAAGGAAGCGACAGAGAAAGAAGATGATAACCCAACCACTAGTGACAATCATAAGGACCTATGGAAGAAAATTTGAGGATTAAAAATTCATCAAAAGATTAAAATATTTCTATGAAAAGCAGTGCATAATATTTCACCGATAAGAACAAATCTATTTAAGAAGAAAATAGTCACTAATCCAACAAAGGATACGGTCTCTGCACTAGGAAGATAGCTTTTGGACAAATGGAAGAAAATCAAAGGACCGAGCAAGGAGGTACAGGAACAAAGGGATAGCAGTTTAAGCCAAATGATGTGGGCATTATGGAAAGCGAAAAATACAGAAGTTCACAACAATTCACAACCAGACCCACTCAGAACAATAATCAATGCAAAATTATTGGAAACAGAGTTTAGGAAATCCTTAGATATACTAATTCAATCCAGCAGTGAAATGCAAAGGAGAAGTAGGTTCCCTGTAAAGTGGAGACCGCCTCCAACCAATTGGATACAACTAAACGTTGACACAGCCTTTTCTAGTGAATCTAACAGGGGAGCAATTGCTGTGACAATTCTTGACAACCTGGGACGATTGATAAGAGGATCTGCAATAAAAATCCAGGAAGGATTAGTAACAATTGCAAAAGCATTAGCTATAAGAAAAACAGTGATTCTAACAGATAATTTGAGCATGGAAAGGGCTATAATTGAAAGCGATAGTTTAATACTAATCCAAATTATCAAATCATGGGAAGATTGGTGGGAGATCCGTCCAATTCTACAAGACATCAGAGGCATAATGGCAAAGCACCAACGCTTTGGCTTCACCTGGACCCCGAGAAAGGAAAACTCCCGGGCTCATTTAATTGCAAAGCTTAAAGCAGAGGAGGCTCTTCCAGGTAACTGGTGCTCAAGGCCAATTGAACAGCTTACTACCATTATCAATGCAGATAGCATCCAAACGGCGGATCACAATACGACATCTGATCTCTAGCCGCAGGCCCTCAAAGCCAATAGTCCGTTACCAACGAGGCAATTGTATGAAACAGTTTAGAGGCAGTTGGAGACATTGAAATGAATCGGCTTTTCATTTTCATCCTTGCTTGGAGTCGCACATCCTATTTTCCAGGTGAAGCAGCTCGACAGTAAGATCCACTCATCCCTCTCAAAATCGGCACCTAAGACCTCTTTGGGTCGTGTGGATGAGAAGGAGAGAGGAGTTATGGCCGCAACATATCCCGTAAATTCACGCAGCTGGTATCAAAACTCGTCTTGCACTCTCTTGAGGATGCCACCACTACCAGTAGCATCTGTGTCTGTAGTCGGCGAAGGACCCACAACACCTCCGAGTGTAGCGCCCATAATCCTTGGTTGGTGCTCTTGAACCTATCGAGGAGAACGGATCCTGATCGGTGTCAATGGAGATAGCTACATCAATTTTCTATTAGTGTCTTTCTTCTCACTGGACTTTGATTAGTAGCGTTGCAAGCATTAGCATTGGTGTTCTCCACTAGACATTAGTTCAGATATATTAGGTGGGGCTATGGGAGGAAAAAAGTATCATTGTACTGTTTGAAATTGTGGGATCTCTTCTGGGTTGGATTGGAGATCCTACCCAAGTCCAAAAGAAAAAAAAATCAAAGTTCTTGTATATAGGGGTCCATGGCCGAAAAAAAGGTTTTTGTATATATACTTTAGAGGCTTTCATTGTTTACATTATATTTTCAACTTAAAAGAAAATCTTAGACTTATATGCAGCTGAGGCCTAGATCAAGTGGCAAATTAGATTGTCTTTTGATCAGGCTGTATCAAATTTAAATTTTAGCTAAGACTTGGATGAGGTTTAAAAAATCTTATAACATGAGTGCATGAGTTGTGTAATGATAAAAAAATAAAAAGAAAAAATCTTGAACTGATATACTTCACAAAGTTTATTTTAGGACTTTAAAGCTTGTTTATAAACCATTTAACATGGAAAAGAATTCTATTTCCTTTAAGAAAAGAATTCATTTCTATTTGAAATTCAATTTCATGATTTGGAATAACTATAATATATTAATGGAATAGAATTCAAGTTTAAAGAGTGTGAGAGTTGATTTGGAAATCAGACCCTTTTTGGTCTGATTTACAAATGAAGAAAAAATGGGAATTGGAATTCTCAAAAGAATTCAAATCATTCATTTTTAGTTGTTTCAAAGCAAGAACCAGAATTCAACTCTTGAGTGAATTCTAATTCCTAGCATTCCAAACAAGCTGTAAAAGTCTCGCTCCCTCTTCAGTAATAAGAATGTAAGTAGAATCTATTACTTATTTTAAGTTTTTTTATTTAGAAAAGCTCAACACAACAAGATGAAACATAGAGAATAGAAACAATAAATAACTACTAAAAAACAAACTAAGAAATTCAACTCATAGTCATTTTGGGCATTGTCATCAATAATCATAGGGTTCAATATTATTCTAGTCGTCGTAGCTTGTAAATGACTTGTTTATTATTTCTACAACCATGAACCTTCATTTTGAAGATTCTATCATTCTTTTCTAATCAGACATTTTAGATGGTTGCAAAAAATCCTATCCACCATCTCTTTTACTCATTTTTTCTACCAGACACTTCGACCAACTTTTAAAGTGTTGCTTAAGTATATTTGGAACATACCATAGTCTACCAAATGTAGTCAACCAAAACACACCACGCCTGTTAAATAAATTCACAACCAAAAAACAAGTAAAAGATATTCTCAACAACCCTATTACATAATACATACATATTATCATTTTGATCAATAACACCTAATCTACATAATTTTTTCTTGGTATTCACCCTGCCAGCCAAAGCAAACTAAGCAAACAACTCAACTCTTTGTAGGACGAAGCCTCTTCAAATAGTATTAATGAAACTATAACTTATTATATCCTCTGGAAGTATTTCTGTTTGCAAAACCTGTACAAAAGAGTTAGTTAAATAATTTTTTTTGGTCTCCTATGGTATCCCCCAATCCCGCAGGCTAAAGTGGGTACTTCATTTAAGGATGTACCGCTGGCCAATGAATTAGACTAGTGAACTAATTACTAGATCAATCAAACTTGGTTAAATTTTCATATAATTTTATCCTCTCTCTTAATTGTTAGCTTGACTGACTTAAAAGTCTCATGAAATTAGTTAACTAATTTCAATCCTCATTAGAATAACTTTCTTCTCTGATAAAAGTTTCATATCCACTCTAATTCATCCAAAAATTCATAATCATACTTGTTCCGAGGGTTACCTGAAACCGGAGGTCGATCTCGGATGAGATCTTCTGTACTGGTCGGAGATAACGTGTCCGGTTGGCTGATGGCGGCCAGAGCTGTTGTATCCGACTTGTTGGATTTACAGCACTGCTGATCCTTGATCACCGAAGGGTGGGGGGTACCTGCAAGAGACTCCGATGCTTAAGTTAGCACGGGTATTAAGCAGGTTTTATGTAGAATCAGAGTATGAGTTATACCTGGGTGCTCCAGTGTATTTATAATGGTGTGATAGTGACCTTTTTAGATAAGATAAGTTAGTTATCTTTATCTTATCTTTATCTTTTGAGTTGAGGTCAGCTTATCTTCAAGGGAACTGCCCTTATCTCTATAGGCTCGTACGGCCTGTGGATTTGGGTCGTGTTCCTCTATTTGGGCCCTTTATTGGGCTCTCCTGTTGATTTGGCCGACCTCTTTGAGAAGAGGTCGGGTAGCTTGACCTGAAGAGGTCGGGTAGCTTGACCTGAAGAGGTCGGTCGCTTTGTCGCCAATCATCCCAAGTCAGGTAGCTCGACCTGGGTATGAACAGTGCCCCTGCTTGAGCTCGGTCTTTTTGTTGAGGTCGAGTCTTTGACTTCGGTCCTTCTCTGACGAAGCCGAACTCAAGCATTTTGTCAATTTCTTCCTTTTGTAGAATCTTTTGAATGTAAAACGTTTTTCTCTAAAAGCGCGCGCTTTTATATCAGCGCTTTGTTCTTGGGAATGTGAGAGGGTTTAATACCTTCATTAATTGGTATTAATTGCCCCATTTTCTCTTGGCTTTTTATTTTGAATTTCTCAATCAAAAACGGTTTCTCTTCTTCGCTCTTCTTCGTAACTTCTCCCTTTACTCTCTCATTTTCTGTTTCTTTCCTGGAGTTTCGTGGTTCCTTCCTGCAACGTCTGTTCTGCTACTGCTTTCTGTGGAAGAAGGGCGATTTCCAGATTTCTCCTTCCATCTTCGCAGTTTTTCACTTCGAGGGATGGCTTTGCCGCTTCTGCTCTTTTCTTTCGAGGTTTTCTTCTATTCTCCAGGTTCGATTTTTCTTCCTCTGTTTCCTTATATGTCTGATTTTAGAAAGTTTGATTTTTGCTCAGAGAAAGTTTGGATCTTTCTGCTTTTACTGTGCCTGATTGTTGCGTGTTCTGGAATTTCTTCGTTTTTGGTGCGAATCTTTTTGCTTTTCTTGTTGCTTGAATCTTTTTTAGGGCTTTTGCATGTTGTCGTCGTTTTTGCTTGTGCCTTCGATGGTTTTTGCTTGTTTTTTGCTTTCGTTTTGAAATCTTATTTTCTCCTATGATGAGTGCCGGGACGTAAGCTGTAGAATTTTCTTGAAACCTTGCTTTGTTACTGCCTCCAAAGGATGCCCCAGGGCTTTGGTTTGAGTCTTGGGGTTTTCCTTTCCTGTTTGTTCGTCTGTCAAGTTGTTTTGCCCCTCATCCGAGATGTTTTGTTAGTAATCCACTCTTCTTTTCTTATTGTAAGATTTAGTTGGCCTCATGTCTTCTCGCAATAACGTTGTAGAGATGTCTTCCCAGGTTCCCAAGGGCATGGCCGATTGGGTGGACTCGATGGTTCTTATGTGTGTCTCTTTGATTGATTCCGAGTTTTGCGCGCAGCTTAGGTAGTTTTGTAGGGTCTGTAGTAATCATGGTGATGAGAAGAATTATGAACTTGTCCCTCCCTCTTCTGAGGAGAGAGTTTGTTTCTCTACTCGGGTTGTTAATGATCGCCCTTTTTTCTATGCTTATGACTTCTTCTTTGGTCAGCTGGGTATCACCCTTCCTTTTACTGAGTTTGAGACCGACCTGTTATGGTCCTGTAATGTTGCTCTCTCTCAACTTCACCCTAATTCCTGGGGTTTCATTAAAATTTTTCAATTGTTGTGTAATGGTTTTGGCATCCCTGCCTCGCAATCTCTCTTTTTCTACCTATTTGTCTTGACAAAGCCTGGAGTAGTAAAAAAGAAGGCAGCGTGGGTCTCCTTCCGATCTTCCCAAGGAAAGAAGGTCTTTTCCATGTTTGATGAATCGTTTCGTGATTTTAAGAACTATTTTTTCAAGGTCTGAGCTGTTGAAGGAGCTCGGCCCTTTTTCCTGGACGAGAATGATGAGCCCGCCTTTCCCTTGGAATGGCAAAAAGATGTGAGAGTGTCCAGATATATGTGGAAAATGTTGGATGAGGCTGAGCGAGCTTTTGTGACTATCTTGGAAGAACACTGGGGTCAATCCCCCTATCTTGATACAAAGAAATTTTTAACCAATCCCTCTCTTCTTCAAACTGAGCTGGGTATTTTTGCGTTTCCTTTGTTATCTGTTTATATCGCTTGTGAATGCCTTTCCGACTTGTAGCTTAATTTCTTACTGTTGTGTCTTATTTGCAGAGGCGATGAAGAATAATGAATCCATGAAGGATTTTAAGAGGGCGCAGAAGGCGACTGCTGCCAAGAACATCTCGGCTAAGGCGGCCGGGGAGGGATTTTCCCAAGTGCGTGTGAAGCCGTCCATGCCGAGTTCTCCCGGGATGAGGAAGGTGATCCCTACTCCCCGAGTTCGTCTGGCTGACCCTCTTTCAACTTCTACTGCTCCTTCTGTCGCTCCTCCCAATAAGAAACAAAAACAGTTGAGCCCTTTGACCTCGATGCTCCCGACTTTAATGCTATTGAATTTGTAGATCAGCAAATCGGCCCCTATGGCGCTCTTTCTATGGACGATGTGTCCATCCTTCATCATTTGGAATTTATGACCCGAAACAACATAAAAATGGCGTATATGGGGGCTGCTATGCACCGAACTGCTCAGAACCTACCTCTCCATGCCACCAAAGCATTTATGGAGGAGGCAAAGCAAGAGTTCGACCGGATGAAGGGGCTGAAGGAGGAGCTCGAGGTGAAGGTGGCCAAGCTGGAAAAAGATCTAGAGAACGAGAAGGCGAGTTCCCTTTCTCTGGCAGCTTCTGTGTGGTTGGCCGAGGACACGGCAATGATGCATAAGGATAGTTACATTACATCCTATCGGGAGGTGATGCACCTGAGGGGGGAGCTGGAGAGTGCCCGGGAAGATTATTCTGAACTTCAAGGTCATCTTGTTGGCAGCGTGACTGCTGCTTATGAGAACCTGAAGGAGCAAGTTCGGGTTATTGCTCCCGAGGCTGACCTGACCCTCTTCAGCCTGGATAATATTGTCCAGGATGGCAAGATTGTCCCTGATGACGAGGATGATGATAATGTCGAACTTCCACCTGTGTCCTTTGCTAAGGTGTCGACTTCTGCTGTTCCTACCGAGGTCGACCCTCCCGCCTCTGATCCTGACTGCCAGATCTTAAACTAAGATGACGGTACTGTGGATGCTGTTCCTCTCCAGACTCGCCCTCCGTCTCCTGCTAAAAAGTCTTCTGACCCTTAGCTTCATTCATTCTGGATATTTATATAGTTGGCCCGGCTTGTGGGCTTTTTAAACTCTTTATGTTTTGTTAACTGCTGACACTTTCTTGTTGCTTGCCTAGCAACTTTTATTTTTGAAAAACAAAAGGTAGCTCGCTTAGCTTTTTAAGGTAGGTTTCGGTGGCCTCCAAGGCTTTTATAACTTTTTGTAGACTATATCATGCTTTTTGTGCTTGATTTGGTATCTCTTCTGTTTTCTGAGAATGTTGGAACCTTGCAGCTCGACCTTTTTGGATTTGCTTTTATAACTTTTTAGTAGTAGGAGTCCGACTTTGTTATGTCGGTCTCTTTTGAGTTCTTTTTGCAGATAACTTTTTAGTAGTAGGAGTCCGACTTCGTTATATCGGTCTCCTTTGAGTTATTTTTGCAAATAACTTTTTAGTAGTAGGAGTCCGACTTCGTTATATCGGTCTCTTTTGAGTTATTTTTGCAAATAACTTTTTAGTAGTAGGAGTCCGACTTCGTTATATCGGTCTCCTTTGAGTTATTTTTGCAAATAACTTTTTAGTAGTAGGAGTCCGACTTCGTTATATCGGTCTCCTTTGAGTTATTTTTGCAAATAACTTTTTAGTAGTAGGAGTCCGACTTCGTTATATCGGTCTCCTTTGAGTTATTTTTGTAGTCCTCTTTTTTGGACCTGTGTTAGGTCTCTTTCAGGGACTACTTGTATAACTTTTTAGTTTTGGGCTGACTTTGTTATGTCGGGACCTTCTAAGTTAAAGTAATTCTCTTTAATAAGGTTGGCCAGACCTCTTTCCAGGGTTTACTTATAACTTGGGTTGACTTGGTCCGACTTCTTAATGTCGGCCAGTCTTTAAGTTATTATTTTAGCAATCCGTAAGACCTCGTCAGGTTCTTTTTTAGATCACTTTCGATAACTTCTTACATTATTCTGTGTTCATCTTTGCCGATTTGTAGAAAGTGGTTGTCATCTTTAGATCGTCCTTTGGGTGAATCGCGTTTTCACCTTTATCAGACGGTTATCTTTATCGTGATCGTGCAGTGAAATTATTTTTTTCACTTTCTGCCGATCTGTTGCTTTATAATCGGACGATGAATACTTCAGATTAATGCGTCTTGAAATCTTGTAGAATATATAAAATGTATATTTATTCAAAGAAAAGTGCAAATATGTACATGTGGGAATTTTTCATCCCTTTATGTCGAATAGTGTTTGAGTCTCAACTTGGTGCCTCATTAAAAAACCTTTTCAGGAAAAAGAGTGCATCCAATGGTGAAATCTTTTACTTTTCTAGTTGTAGTACCTTCTTAGGTTGCAGGCGTGCCATGATCTGGGGAGCTCTCGTCCATCGAGTTTGGACAGTCTGTAGTAGCCCATTCCGAGTACTTTTACAACTCGGTAGGGTCCTGTCCAGTTTGCTACCAACTTTTCTTCTCCTGGTCGAGTTGTTCCAATATCATTTCGGATTAGGATGAGGTCATTCTCCGTGAAACTTCGTGGCACCACCTTTTGATTATATCTGGAAGCCATTCGACGTTTTAGTGCTTCTTCCCTGATCCGAGCTCTTTCCTGAATTTCAGGTAGTAGGTCGAGTTCTTCCTTCTGAAGTTGAGAGTTGGCCTTTTCATTGTAGTGGACTACTGTGGGTGACCCTTCCTCGATCTCTACTGGGATCATTGCCTCCACTCCGTATGCTAGTCGAAAGGGTGATTCATTTGTCGTAGAGTGTGGCGTCGTTCGATATGCCCATAGGACTGGCGGAAGTTCTTCGGCCCAAGCTCCCTTTGCATCTTGTAGTCTCCGTTTTAGCCCTACCAATATGACTTTGTTGGCGGCCTCGGCCTGTCCATTGGCTTGAGGGTGTTCGACGGAGGTGAACTGGTGCTTTATATTCAAGTCGGCTACTAGTCTCCTGAAGCCTGCGTCTGTGAATTGAGTGCCATTGTCTGTGGTTATGGAGTATGAAACCCCGAACCTCGTGACAATGTTCCTGTATAGGAATTTCCGACTTTTTTGAGCGGTGGCGCTGGCTAAGGGCTCTGCCTCAATCCATTTTGTAAAATAGTCTACTCCGACTATGAGGAATTTTACTTGTCCTGATCCCTGGGGAAAGGGTCCGAGAAGATCAAGTCCCCATTTTGCAAATGGCCAGGGCGAGGTTACACTGATGAGCTCTTCTGGTGGGGCGATGTGGAAGTTGGCATGTTTTTGACATGGTGGATATGTCTTTACAAATTCTATAGCTTCCTTTTGTAGGGTTGGCCAATAAAATCCCGCTCGCAGTACTTTTTTGGCAAGAGCTCGTGCTCCGAGATGATTGCCACACATGCCGCCGTGTACTTCTTCTAACACTTCCTTTGTGTTGTTGGTCGGCACGCATTTAAGTAGTGGTATTGAGATCCCTCTTTTGTACAGGATGTTGTTTATAATAGTGTAGTACTGTGCCTCCCTTTTTAATCTTTTCGCCTCTTTTTCCTCTGTGGGGAGCGTCTCTGCTTTGAGGTAGTTAATTATGGGGGTCATCCATCCTTGGTCCTGACTTGTGATGGCTAGGATTTTTTCTGCTTCCGATATTGACGGGTTCTGTAGCATTTCCTGGATGAGGCTTCTATTGTTGCCCCCTAGTTTGGTGCTGGCTAGTTTTGAGAGTGTGTCAGCTCGGGCATTTTGCTCGTGGGGTATGTGGTAGATTTTATATTCCCCGAGTTGTCCGAGCTGTTCCTTGGTTTTATCCAAATACTTTTTCATGGTGGGATCTTTGGCTTGATAGCTCCCTGTTATCTGCGAGGTGACTACTTGTGAATCGCTGTAACTGTTGAGTTTTTTAGCTCTAACCTCGGTAACCAGCTTCAAACCAACTAATAATGCTTCGTATTCCGCCTAGTTGTTTGAGGCCGGGAATCCAAACTTGAGGGAGAGCTCAACTTGGGTTCCTTGGTTGCTTTCTATTATCACGCCTACGCCGCTTCCAGTCTTGTTTGAAGAATCGTCCACATAGAGATTCCATTCTGTGGGGGTCTCCAAGGCATCTGTGAATTCTGCGATAAAATCGGCTAGGTACTGTGATTTAATGGCCGTCCGAGCTTCATATTGGAGGTCGAATTCTGATAACTCGACTGCCCATTGTAAAATTCTGCCTGCTAAATCTGTTTTCTGCAATATTCCTTTTATGGGCTGGTTGGTTCGAACCTTAATGGTGTGAGCCTGGAAGTACGGGCGAAGTCGTCGAGATGTTAGAATGAGAGTATAGGCAAACTTTTCTATTTTCTGGTAGTTCAGCTCGGATCCTTGTAGTGCTTTGCTAATGAAGTAGACGGGTTGTTGCCCACTTTCGTCTTCTCTGACTAGTACTGAGGCTATTGCCCGGCTTCCTACTGCGAGATATAGTACAAGTGGTTCTCCTTCTCGTGGTCGAGATAAGATAGGCGGTCGTCTTAAGAACTCCTTGAAGTCTTGGAAGGCTTGTTCGCATTCTGTCGTCCTTTCGAACTGTTTTCCCTTCCTTAAAGTAGCATAGAAGGGGAGGGATCTTATCGCTGCCCCTGCTAAGAATCTGGATAGGGCGGCCAATCTCCTGTTGAGTTGCTGCACCTCTTTGACACAGGTCGGGCTCTTCATGTTGAGTATGGCTTGGCATTTATCCGGGTTTGCTTCAATTCCTCTTTGTGTGAGCATGAAACCTAGGAATTTGCCTGCTTCTACCGCAAAGGTGCATTTTGCCGGATTAAATTGCATGTCGTGCTTCCTTATGGTGTCGAACACTTGAGCCAGGTCAGACAATAATGTATCTTCGCTTTGTGTCTTTATCAACATGTCGTCCACATAGACTTCCATGATCTTTCCAATGTGGTCTGAGAAGACTTTATTCATCAGCCTTTGATAAGTAGCTCCTGCGTTTTTGAGACCGAAGGGCATTACGATGTAGCAGTAATTTGCTTTTGGCGTTTAAAACGAGGTCTTTTCTTGATCTGGTGGATACATGAGGATTTGGTTGTATCCCGAGTATGCGTCCATAAACGAGAGGTATCTATATCCGGAGGAAGCATCTACCAGAGCGTCGATACTTGGGAGTGGGTAAGGATGTTTTGGGCAGGCTTTGTTGAGATCGGTGTAATCGGTACACATTCGCCACTTCCCATTTGATTTTTTCACCAAGACGACGTTGGCTAGCCATAATGGATACTTGACTTCTCTTATGAATCCTGCCTCCAGTAGTGCCTGTACTTGCTCTTCCACCGCTTGGGATCGCTCTGGCCCAAGTTTTCTTCATTTTTGCTGCACCGAAGTACAGGAGCGAGCGGAAAAATACATCAACATGGAAGAGAATGCTCGGCTGGGAGAAACCTCAAAATCCGAGGCCTCCTACCGAGACAAAGACAAGGAATCCAAAAGGAAAGAAGATCGACAAGGGGAGAAAATCAAAAAATACCATAATTATACCCCTCTCAGAGTATCCCTGGTCGATGTATACAAAGAGGTCTGCCATACGGAGAAAATTCCCCCAGCACGGCCACTCAAAGGCAAAAGAGGAGGAGGAAATCGGAAGGAATATTGTGAATACCGCCGAGTTCGAGGGCACTCCACCAACGAGTGCTTCGACTTAAAGAATATCATAGAAAAATTGGTGAGAGAAGGAAGATTAGATCGCTTTCTGGCTACCCGAGATGATGACCAAAGAAAGAGACGAAGGGACGAAGATGACGGACGAGCTGAGCGATCACCTCGAACACCAGAAAGACACGTCCACATGATACACAGGGGATTCGCAGGAGGCGGGATCTCCAAATCTTCCCGAAAAAGATATCTCAAAGAAGTATATCATGTCGAGGGAAAGGAGGAAGCACCCGACATCCCTGCGATAACATTCACTAAAGAGGACGCATCCGGCATCATCTCGGGACACGACGACCCCATGGTCATCACTATCATACTGGCAAACGCCAATCTACACCGCACATTAGTAGACCAAGAGAGTTCTGCCGACATCTTATTCAAAACAGCCTTCGACAAACTCGGCTTAGACGAAAAGGAGCTTAGAGCATACCCGAATAGTCTGTTCGGACTAGGAGATACCCCGGTACAACCACTGGGATACGTATCGCTATACACGACCTTCGGAAAAGGGAACCAATCCAGGACCCTCAAGATAGACTACATCGTGGTCAACGTAAGTTCAGCCTACAATGCCCTAATAGGTCGGACAACACTCAATCAACTCGGCGCAATAGTCTCAACTCCACATCTATGCATGAAATTTCCAACTACAGAAGGAATAGCCACGGTAAAAGCAGATCAAAAGATGGCACGCCGCTGTTATAACAAAAGTCTAAACCTCAGAGGCAGAGGAGAAGAGTTTCATACAATTGAGTTTGGCGAAGTTCAGCGACGAGAAGAACTCCGTCCGCAGCCGGAAGGCGAGATAGAGAAGGTTCAAATCGGAGACACCTCGGACAAAACAACTAATATCGGAACGATCCTAAGAGGAGACTCAAAAGAATTACTGATACAATTCTTACGCGATAATGTCGATCTCTTCGCATGGAAAGCCACAGATATGCCAGGTATAGACCCCAAGCTAATGTGCCACAAGTTGGCGGTATATCCGGGAGGTACTTCTTTGATATAGATTGGCTAAAAGGTCCCTCTCGTAGGCCATTGATGAGTCCCATGATGGCGGCCTCTGTTGGTAAACTTTGTATGTCCATGCATGTTTTGTTGAATCTTTCCATGTAGTTGCGGAGACTCTCCCGATCTCCTTGCTTGATCCCTAGTAAACTGGGTGCGTGCTTGGCCTTATCCTTCTGGATGGAGAATCTGACCAGGAACTTTTTGGCCAGGTCTTCAAAGTTTGAGATGGACTTTGGAGGTAAGTTGTCGAACCATCTGATTGCTATCTTCGTGAGGGTTGTTGGAAAAGCTTTGCAGCGAACGGCATCTGAGGCGTCGGTAAGGTACATTCTGCTTCTGAAATTGCTGAGATGATGGTTGAGATCTGTGGTGCCGTCGTACAAAATCATATCCGGGAGTTTGAAGTCTTTTGGAATTTTGGTTTTCATGATTTACCTGGTGAATGGATCTTGTTCTTTGCGTGAATTTTCCTCAGGAGTAGTCCGAGGAGTTTTTGATTTGTGATCGGCTTCTAATTGCTGTAATTTTTCTTCCAATTCTCGACGTTGCCGTACCTCTCTTTGTAGATCCTTTCCGATTTCTCGTTGTTGTTGGGTTTCTTTCTCAAGTTGTTTCAAGCGATCTTGAAGCGCCTCTATTGCTCCCGGATTTGATGAATTTTTGTCTCCGTTGGATTCCGGGGTGTCTTTCAGTGTGGTGTCCGCGTTTTTGTGCGGCGTTCTGTTTTCTAGATCTGAATCATGGTCGTTGTCATGGCCGTCTGCCATGGTGTTGGGATGACTTCCAGGTTCCCCGGCAACGGCGCCAATGTTCCGAGAGTTACCTGAAACTGGAGGTCGATCTCGGACGAGATCTTCTGTACTGGTTAGAGATAACGTGTCCGGTTGGCTGATGGCAGCCGGAGCTGTTGTATCCGACTTGTTGGATTTACAGCACTGCTGATCCTTGATCACCGAAGGGTGGGGGGTACCTGCAAGAGACTCCGATGCTTAAGTTAGCACGGGTATTAAGCAGGTTTTATGTAGAATCAGAGTATGAGTTATACCTGGGTGCTCCAGTGTATTTATAATGGTGTGATAGTGACCTTTTTAGATAAGATAAGTTAGTTATCTTTATCTTATCTTTATCTTTTGAGTTGAGGTCAGCTTATCTTCAAGGGAACCGCCCTTATCTCTATAGGCTCGTACGGCCTGTGGATTTGGGTTGTGTTCCTCTATTTGGGCCCTTTATTGGGCTCTCTTGTTGATTTGGCCGACCTCTTTGAGAAGAGGTCGGGTAGCCTGACCTGAAGAGGTCGGTCGCTTTGTCGTCAATCATCCCAGGTCGGGTAGCTCGACCCCGAGTATGAACAATACTCATTTTAAGTTGTATAAGTTTTTTAAATAGAGAATAGTTATGGAGTTTATGAATAATTTTTTCACCTTTAGAGAGAATTGGAGAGGAACATTGAATTTTATCTGTAATGAAAAATTCTACTTCTGCTCTTTTCTATCACCCAAAAAAGTTTGGTTTTTGTTTCTTCAATCAAACAACAGTTTTTTTTTTTTCATCTTAAGCAATAAAAGAGAAAATTAATCCTTATCTGTTAAGTCAGGTTATATTAAATTATTTGTATTATGCTTTATTATTTTGTAATTTTTTTTTGAAATTTAAAAAAAAAATTAATATTCACATATATCCGCAAAAAATTAGCCTTTCCCACAAAAAAACTGATAAATAAAGAACTAAGACAAATAAAAAGAAAATATGAGTATTTTTCTTAACAAAAATAGAAGCATGGAAAGGAATACTTGTCCCCGTAACTCTATTACCATTCCTACAAACTTCCCTTCAAAATCGATCACATGAAGAAGTGATGTTCAGGATCTTTGAGAACAAAAATAATGTTATCTGAAAAGTATCATGTGGATGAAACATAGTTTTTTCTCCAATTTTTATGGCAACTAATAATTATGATTTTTCCCTCGGAAACATGCATGGCTTTGGTTGTAGAATCTAGAATGAAAGTGAAGAAAATCAAGAAACATCATCCAAATCCTCCACGTTACTTAGCTCTAAAAATCACATGCACCACAAGGAATATTCAGACCAATCTAACATCTTGACCTATGCCCATCTAGCATGCACATGCATCTCCTTTACCCTTTTTTGTCCATTGCATTTTTCTTTTTTCAACTTGCACATCTAAAATAAGTAGAAATCACTTCACAAGAACAAATACATGAAATCATGAATACAAATCTAAAACCACACTTTGCTTCACTTTCCAAGAGATTTCACGTTATTTTACTACTATAGGATAAAGTAAAATAGATTTTTTTTTTTTTTTCATTCACAACTCTTCAATGGATTTCCGCACAAGCAATCATTGTCACTAAACGACGCCGCATCGAGGTGATCAAAAGGTGATCCAATCGGAATGGTTCCACAAAGATGGTTGTGGCTCAGATCCAAGTGTCCAACGAACCGAACCGAAGATAACGAACCGGGTATCTTACCGGTCAAGTTATTATGGGACAAATCAAGTGCCATAAAATAGGTCCTTACCCCAAAAACATCGGGTATAGCACCCTCGAACCCGTTTCGGCTCAGATTCAATATACCCATACCCGAATTACTCAATAATTTCGAAGGTATTTGACCTGACATAGAGTTGCCATCCAATTTAAGTGTTGAAAGAACCTTCATTTTTCCAAGCTGAACCGGGATTGAACCGGTAATCCGGTTCATCGATAAATCAAGATCCGCAAGCCGGTTCATTTTAAAAATTGATTTTGGTATCGAACCGGTTAGTTCGTTTCGACTCAGCAGGGCGCGACTCAGCATTCTGAGATTTCCGAAATTCCACGGCAACGCGCCGGAGATTTGGTTGTTGCTGAGGTCAAGGTGTTTGAGCCCGGCAAGGTTGACGATCGACTTCGGAATCTTGCCGGAGATGGCATTGTCGCCAAGGCTCAAAACTGTGAGTCGCCGGAGCTTTCCGATGTCGGCCGGAATATCACCGGAGATCTGATTTCCGGTGAGATCGAGGATTCGAAGCGAGGAAAGTGACGATGAAATGCAGGAGGGGATATCTCCGGAGATTGCCTTCCAGTCGGCGACCACGAGTGTGGAAAGTCCGGTGAGTTTGCAAATCTCCGGCGAGATATTTCCGGTCATGTAGCCGGTGCGTTGAAGCTTCTGGAAGATAAGGTCTTGTGACTCGCCTCGGAGGTTGATATCGGTGACACGGTGGGTGTTTGGATCGCAGCTGAGACCGTACCAGCCCTGGCAGCAGTCGTTGCCCGTCCAAGTCTGGAAGATGCCGAGATAAGGTTCGGTCAGGGCGTCCTTGAAGGCTATGAGTGCTGCCCGGTCTGACGGCGGGCAGGCAGTAACGGCAGATATGACGGACAAGATAAAGAGAGTAAGGAACAAGAGCGAAGAAGAAGAAGCCATGTACTTAAGTGTGTTGTGTGAGTGTGTGGGTTAACGTTTGTGAGTAATGGGTTATTATATACAAGTAACTGAATAAGTGGTTGGTGAATAAAACGAATTTGACAGTGATAGAGAGATAGTGAGTTTATGTTAAAATTGGTGGGGTTAAGCTTTGGGTTTTATTGAAGCTAATTAGCTTCAACGAGTGAGTGGTAGGCATATGCATGCCACATGCAATTGCAAATGGTGGGGTTAACATCTTGATTAATAATCATCATAGAAATATAAGTCTTGGCTAAATCAAGATTCATACTTTTTTAAGAGTAAGAAAATAGTTTTCACCTGTGATTAAGTCTATAGACGCTTATAGAAGAAGAATATTATTTTTGTTACGGTACAGTCCAAACGTCATTCGGGCCGACCCGATCCATAGGCCACCAGACCTAAATGAGCGGGCGCGAGATGCTCAACGGCCGACCCGGACACGCGTCCTTTACAGCTCACTACTACAGCTGTATTGGGAAGTTTCGAGGAAGGTGGGTCTGCCCTCGCGGGACCCACTCCTGACATGGTATATATGGGGAGAGTCCTACCCCTCCTCAAGGTACGTGACCCTACTCCAAATTCTCACATCACCTATACACTCTATTGACTTGGGCATCGGAGTGTCATTGCAGGTGACACCCCCCTCACTTCATCAAGAGCTTGTCAGATCGGCAGCCCACGCGAACCGTTCCCAGCGCCCAAACCAAGACAGAGACCCATCTTCTCGCACATCCTACCACCTGAACCATCCGATAACCCGACGTACCGAATATTGGTGCCGTCTGCGGGGACTCTCTCTAACATGGATTTTGGTTTCTGGCGCGGCCGACGGTGGGGCCGGAACCCGCGGGGAGGGGATAGATCCCCGAAGTAGCGGGGTAGCCGTCGGAGCCACCGTTCGCGAAGGCAGCAGATCTCCCCCACGACACATGGAGGGACGACCCTTTGGAGGGACTAACAGCGATAGCGCCAGGATAATACAAGAGCTGCGCCACAGGGTGCAAAACTTGGAGCGAGAAGTAGCCAACCGTGAAAGTCGTCAGCCCACTCCTAGCCAGGAGCCTTCCTAATCCACTCCAAGGGGAGAAAGGAGTCTCCGGAGGAGTCGCTCCAGGCGCACCCCGAACCCCCGGACAGAATCAGAAAGCCAAGAGAGCAGAGAGGTGCCAAGGAGAAGGCGAGACCCGTTGGTCTACAACAGATCGCCAACGGGAGACACCGAAGAAGAAGACTGGGAAAGCGACAGAGAACGAAGAAGAAGAAACCGACCACCTCAAGTACACCACCGAGAAAGGACGAGGAGAGGCCGACCCAACAGAGAACATCGGGAAAGGCAACCGGTGGTCATGGGGGCAACCCCTTTCCACCACTCGATCCTTGGAGTACGACTACCAAAGCACTTTGACAAACCGACAGATATGAGTTATGACGGTACCCAGGATCCCCAGAAACATCTAACGGCCTTCGAGGCCAGGATGAACCTGGAAGGGGTAGGTGACGAAGTGAGATGCCGAGCTTTCCCGGTAACCTTAGCAGGCCATCCAGGAAGGAAAGCTGGCCGAGTTCGCCCACCTGATAAGGAAACCTAGGTGGAGGGACCGGTCAACCGAGGACAAAAGCCGCACCGTAAAACAGAGACGGGAACCCGAGGAGGACACGGAGCGTGCCCTCACCGTGGTGAATGTGGTGGTTGGAAGGGATGCCCCTCCCAGGTCGAAGTCGGCTAGCAAGAAGGACGCCAAGGTTTTAGCTATGTCCTCTGGCCCCGCACCAACCTCTCGCAGGTTCCCCTTGATATCTTTCGGCCCCGAGGATCAATGGTTTGATGGGGTGGCGGAGAGTCTGCCGATGGTGATCACAGCCAGGGTGGGCACCGGCCTAGTAAAGCAGATCTTGGTGGACACAGGAGCTAATTCCAATATCATGTTTCGCAATGTTTTTGACGCCCTGAGCCTATGAGACGCTGACCTCTGAGGCCACCAGCACGGCGTGGTAGGCCTAGGTGACAACTTCATCAAGCCAGACGACGTAATTTCCCTCCTGGTCTCCATAGGCGAAGGCATGGGGAAGAGGTCGCTAATGGCAGAGTTCGTGGTCTTAAGAGACTCGACGGCCTACAACCTCATCCTGGGGAGGAATACCATCAACGAATTTGGGGCGGTGATCTCTACCAAGCTATTGCTAATGAAGTTTGTAGCTGATGATGGATCAGTTGGGACCATCAGAGGAGACCTAGAGACGGCAGTCACATGCGACAACGCTAGCCTCTCCCTGAGAAAGAAATCTAAAGAAGCATTCGTTGTCTTTCTTGCCGACCTAGATGCCAGGGTCGATGACAAACCCAGGCCGGAACCAAAGGGAGATCTTGAAAAGTTCAGGGTCGGCAATTCAGACGAGAAGGAAAATGATCAGGGCTAACGACCTGAAGGAACCTCTGATGGAAATGATCAGGGCTGACGGCGACCTATTTGCTTGGACACCAGCTGACATGCCGGGGATAGACCCGCAGCTCATGTTGCATCGCTTGGCCGTCAAGGCAGAGGCCAAACCGGTGGCTCAGAGGAGAAGGAAAATGTCACAAGAAAGAGCAGAGGAGGTGTTCAGACAGACGGCCAACCTCCTCGAAGCGGGATTTATCCGGGAACTCGACTACTCGACTTGGCTGTCGAACGTAGCTCTAGTAAGAAAGCACAATGGAAATTGGAGGATGTGCAAGGATTACTCCAATCTTAACAAAGCATGTCCCAAGGACTGCTACCCCCTACCCAACATTGACGCGCTCGTCGACGCGGCGGTAGGATATCGATATCTAAGCTTCATGGATGCTTATTCTAGCTACAATCAGATACCAATGCACCGGCTAGATGAAGAAAAAATAGCATTCATAACGCCGGGGGAATATATTGCTACAAGGTAATGCCATTCGGGATGAAGAACGCTGGGGCCACATACCAAAGGTTAATGAACAAGATATTCGGCGACCTCATAGGCAAAACGGTGGAAGTATACGTGGATGATATCCTTGCAAAGACCACCCGACCTGAGGACCTCTTAAGCGACCTAAGAAATGTGTTCGCTTCCCTCCGACAACACGGCATGAGGCTCAACCCGCTTAAGTGTGCCTTTTCCATGGAAGCAGGAAAGTTTTTGGGGTTTATGATAACCCAGAGAGGGGTGGAGGCCAACCCTGAAAAGTGTCAAGCAATACTTCAAATGAAGAGCTCGGGCTGCGTTAAGGACGTTCAGAGGTTGTCAGGAAGGCTCATCGCACTGTCCCGCTTCCTCGGGGCGTCGGCTACAAAAGCCCTGCCGTTTTTCAACTTGATGAGGAAGGGGATAGATTTCGAATGGACCCCGGCATGTGAAGAAGCATTCAAGCATTTCAAAGAGATCCTTGCAACACCACCTATTCTCGGGAGACCCAAGGTCGGAAAACCACTATACCTGTACTTGGCCATAACGGATGAAGCGACGGCGGCGGTTTTAGTGCGAGAAGAAAGAAAGATCCAACAACCAATTTACTTTGTGAGTAAAGCACTGCAAAGAGCAGAATTGAGATACAGCAAGTTAGAGAAGTTGTCATTTACACTCCTGACCTCTTCCCGTAGATTGCGACAGTATTTCCAAGGTCATCAAGTGGTTGTGAGGACAGACCAGGGAATCCGCCAGGTATTCCAGAAACCTGACTTAGCGGGAAGAATGATGACTTGGGCCATCGAACTATCCCAGTACGACTTGCAGTATGAACCCAGGCATGCGATTAAGGCGCAGGCCATGGCCGACTTCTTGGTAGAAGTAACGGGAGATCCAACCGAGACAACGAGCATACGGTGGAAGCTCCACGTAGACGGGGCATCCAACCAAATGTTCGGAGGTGCCGGGATCATCCTGGAAAGCCCAGCCGGAGTCATCTACGAACAATCGATCAAGTTCGAGTTCCTGGTGTCAAACAATCAAGCGGAGTACGAGCCCCTTCTGGGCGGCTTAATCCTGGCTAGGGAAGTCGGAGCCACAAGGCTAGAAGTTTACAGTGACTCGCAGGTCGTTACTTCTCAGGTCAATGGGACCTACCAAGCCAGAGACTCACTGTTATAGAAGTACCTGGAGAGGGTCAAAGAGTTGAGCAAACAATTCGAGGAGGTCAGGATCCAACACGTTCCGAGAGAAAGGAATGCACGGGCAGACATCCTGTCCAAGCTAGCAAGCACAAAACCAGGGGGCGGCAATCGGTCTCTCATTCAGGGTTTGATAAAAGAACCAGCGGTCACCCTCCACTTGACAAAGATAGATCCCTCTTGGATGGACCCAATCACTGATTTCTTGGAAAGCGGCAAGCTCCTTGATGGCGAGAAGTCGGCGAAAGCGTTGAGAAGGGAGGCGGCCAAATATGTGATCATACAAGGTTAGTTGTTTAAGAAGGGACTCAGCCAACTCTTGTTGAAATACCTGCATCCCAACCAAACGGACTATGTGCTCAGAGAGGTCCATGAGGGGTGCTGTGGTCACCACATCGGGGGCAAAGCCCTATCAAGAAAGCTCATCAGAGTTGGTTATTACTGGCCATCGATGATGAAGGACTCCAAAGAATTCGTAAGGAAATGCGTCAAGTACCAGGAGAATGCCAATTTCTACAGGGCGCCGGCAACTGAGCTAAGTCTATTGACGTCTTCCCAACCTTTCTCACATTGAGGAGTCGACCTCCTGGGACCCTTTCCGGCCGGTCCAGGGCAAGTCAAGTACCTTATAGTTGCTATCGACTACTATACCAAGTGGATAGAGGCTGAGCCACTGGCCAACATATCCTCATCCAATTGTCAGAAGTTTATGTGGAGACAGGTGGTAACTCAATTCGGCATCCCTGAGGTCATTATCTCTGATAACGGGATGCAGTTCACTGATAAGAAGTTCGTAGAGTTTCTCACCGGTTTGGGTATAAAGCAAAAGTTCTCATCCGTGGAACACCCCCAGACGAACGGCCAAGTTGAGGCCGCGAATAAGGTCATCTTGCTAGGCCTCAAAAAGCGGCTTGATAAGAAAAAGGGAACATGGGCTGACGAACTCGCCTCAGTCCTCTGGTCCTACCGCACAACCCAGCAATCGTCCACGGGAGAAACCCCATTCTGCCTGACGTATAGGGTGGATGCTATGATACCTGTAGAGGTCGGCGATCCGAGCCCACGGTTACTTCTGGGAGGAGTAGAGGAAGCCGTAGAAAAAGACCTAGTAGACAAGGCTAGAGAAAATGCCCATTTGTCGGAAGCAGCGCTGAAGCAAAGAATGGCCCTGCGCTACAACGCTAAAATACTCAAGAGAGAATTCGAACAAAATGACCTAGTCCTGAGGCGCAACGACATCGGGCTGCCGACTCAGGGGGAAGGCAAGCTGGCGGCTAACTGGGAAGGCCCTTACAGGGTCAAAGAGGTGATTGGTAAGGGTGCCTACAAGTTGGAAAGACTCGACAATAAGGAAGTGCCAAGAACTTGGAATGCGGGTAACTTAAGAATATTTTATTCTTAGTCCAAGCACGCCGAATAGGCGACCTAACCAGCTCAATAAGACCCGGGTTTTGCTTTATCAGTAAATAATTTACTTCTGTCAAATACTTATCACTGCCATAGATTTGTTCAACTGCCGATTAATATTCACTTGTGGTTAAATTTACTTTTTCCCTTTCATACATCCCATGACAACGAATTTCTCATGATACGTGCTAAACGAGGAAACGATACGGTATCCCGGGACTGATCACCCTGGAAACCAACCAAATTAAGACCATAACAAACGGCTATAACAATAATAAAGCCACAACTTGGCTTCGCCAAATTACCAACGCAACGGTAAACAAATGCAAGCGATAAGCCAATACCAACAAAACGGTAATAAAATAGAACGAAAACGCACTACCGAGTAAACGGGGAAGAGCAGTAATAGTAAGATGACCAAGCGACTACTAAAGTAGTTCAAAATTACAAGATCCAACATACGCAACAACAAAGTTCATCAAACTACGCGACAAGGTCCACAAAAACAAAAATTACAAGATTCATACAAGAGTACAGAGATCACTTCTTCGGCATATCGACAATCTTGCCATCCTTGATGGTTTTAGAGACCCCGATTGCCGATGTGTCGAAGTCAGGGGCCACGAGCTTCACTTGGGCTTTAAGGGCCTCTTCAGTCATCAGTATGGCGCTCTTCCCCTATTTCACGGTCTCTTTGTACTTCTTCTTAAAATCTCCAGCTTCAATTTGAGCAGTCTTAGCCGACGAGGCGGCCTCGTCGTGTTCCATCTCCAAAGCAACCACCCGACCCTGAGCAGTATTAAGCTGGCTCTCCGAAGTCAGCTCCCTCTCGGTTAGCTAGGAAACGGCTGCGTCAGAAATCTTCAATTTTTCCTCAGCAACTATAGCCTTCTCCTCGGCAGCTTTGAGTTTCTTATCGGCGCTGGACAACTGTTCCCGAAGTGTTTCCACTTCGACCTTGACTTTATTATTAGCCTGAACAGAAGCCTCGAGTTTTCTCTGCACTGACTGCATTCCCGACAGCTCAAACTCGGCCTTTCTTGCTATGGCAGCGCCGCGAAGGAGAGAACGGTACATCCACCTCGCCTGCCTAGGGAGGTCGGAGCCATAGAAATATTTCTCCGTGCCAGGAAGCAATTGGGAGTCTATAACGTTCCCGGTATCGAAGTTCCTCTCCATCACAGTGAGGACTCCTTCGAGGCTGGAGGACGACCTCTTCCTCTTCGGGTTGCTTATGACTTTCACATCATCCTCCTCGAATTGTGGGCTGGAGGTCGAGTCCTTGCCAGTACTGACCGCCTCGTCTCGGACGGGAGAGACACGCGCCCCGTCAGTATTTTGGGCCGGCACCTCGGCTGCATTGGGGGGAGGCACCACCTGATTCTCGTTATTTTCAGGCGGAGCTTCCTGGTTCTCGTTGGCCTGCTCCTCATCGCTGTCTCCAGCAAGGAAGGTATTGAATAAATTTTCAAGGCCGGTCACTTCGGCAGACATCCCCACTGCAACAAAATAGTGAAACCCATTAGTCGCGGAAGCAGCGCAACAAATTAAAGCAACAGTAATGCAAGAAATGCAAGTTAAAGCTACTCACAAATATAATTTCTAGCGACCTCCCGGTCACCCATAAGGAGGTGGGGCTTCACATGGTTTTTTACAAACACAGCCAACAACACGTCGGCAATTCTCTTATCCACAGAGGACATTCCTTTGTATGTTACCTTAGTAAAGGCATTTGACCCCGCCCTGAAGCTCCAATATGTCGGGATGAGGCATTGCCCTGCCAACGACAACCAGAAGGGATGGCGACCTTTGGCCAGACGTACCTTAAAGTACTTGTCCTTGAACCCGTGGTACGAGTCCTCAAACAAGCCAAAAATCCTCTGACCCTGGGCAGAAGGAAGGATATGAACCCATTTCTCGCCTTCCCTTCTTTAGAAGGATTCGTAAGGGTAAAGAAGTAAAGAAACACGTCGACGGACACCGGAAGCTCTAAATATTCACACACCATCTCGAAGCAGTGGATGGAAGCCCAGCTGTTCGGATGCAACTGCGACGACGCCACGGAACACCGGTTAAGGAGCGCCATTTGGAAAGAAGAGAAAGGAAGGCGAACCCCCAATTGGGTAAACATTGCCTTGTAGAACCAGATCCAGTCGGCAATTCATGGGGAGTGTAGGTTGAGTTCGTATATCCATTCATGGGGGGCGGGGACGAAAACATCATAATTAGATTCCTCGTCAGTCCCTCCGCACAAGTACTCGGCTTGACGAAACTCGGTCAGCTCCTCCACACCCATTTGGTTAGGGGAATCCTTTACATCAGAAGTCACCCAGGCATACCGATCGTAAGCCGCACTTGAGGCGGAAGCCCGTGCAATGTGACGGGGGGCCATACCTACAGTGGGGGCACCACTCAGTTAGTCTAAAAGACCGGGAGGTCGGAACTAACCCAGAAACTACAGCTTGCTCATCCAACCAAACATGACCAAAGAAAATCATAGAAAATCTTAAGCAAAGGCTAAAAACCAGTGTATTGGAATGGTAACCCCCCTATTACGTCTACCTAACACTAGTGTCATTCATGCAAGGCAATCGGGGGAACAACATGCACACCAAGGCATGAACAATAAATTTAAACCGCATGAAGTAAAAAGTGAAGGAGGAAGTGTTACCAGGTTAATTGTGATGGTTGGAAAGGAAGTAAGGGGGAACGAATGCACAGGAATGTAATGGAGAAGGTGAACAAGGAAATGAAATGGGAATGAAGTGCACAAACTGACCAAGGGATTAGGAAACTGACTCAAGAAGCACGAAAGGCAAGAGAAAAATAGTCTTTGCGTGCATAATTTTGTAATAACCCATTATGAGCATTAAATGCCTGACGCGAAGAACGAGGCAACGAAAGGTTATCCCTAGCAACAAACAGATACGCGCGCAAGAGGCACGTCCTCTCTACGAGCAGCCGACCAAACGACAACGCACAAGAGAGAACATAACACGCCACCAACGACACTCACGATCATTGCTGGCGCGTTGGGGGTACTGTTACGGCCCAGTCCAAACGTCATACAGGCTGACCCGATCCATAGGCCACCCGACTCGAACGAGGCGGGCGCAAGATGCTCAACGGCTGACCCGGACACATGTCCTTTACAGCTCACTACTACAGCTGTATTGGGAAGCTTCGAGGAAGGTGGGTCTGTCCTCGCGGGACCCACTCCTGACATGGTATATATGGGGAGGGTCCTACCCCTCCCCCAAGGTACGTGACCCTACTCTAAATTCTCACATCACCTATACACTCTACTGACTTGGGCATCGGAGTGTCATTGCAGGTGATACTCCCCTCACTTCATCAAGAGCTCGTCAGATCGGTAGCCCACGCGAACCGTTCCCAGTGCCCAAACCAAGACAGAGACCCATCTTCTCGCACATCCTACCACTCGAACTGTCCGGTAACCCGACGTTCCGAACAATTTTTTTGTTTATTTTATATGTATTTTTTTATGTATTAAAGTGATCAATAAAAAATTTTAAAAAAATATTTTCATATCTTAAACTCCTAATAAATTTTCTAGTCAAACTCTTTCTTTTTTTTGGTATTCAAAAGGCAGAACAAAGGAAAAGAAACAATACGAGATAGAGTCACCTGTTTGTAATTATCAACAACAACTTGCCTAAGAACTAGAGAAATTAAAAAACATCAACAAAATAAAGAATTCAATGGCTTTTCAGACTCTTTTGCTTGCCATCCCACTCCTCTATATTTTTCTCCCAATACACATGTTTGAATTCTAATCTCCAATTACTTGCACCAAGTAGGGGGTGACAATACTTCCTGAACTTATGGATATTCTACCTTTTTCTCTGCCTCTATCCGGTCAGATAGGTAATTATTCGATTTGTTACGAGGTAAGTTTTTGGTGGAGCAAGGTTTGGAGAGTTGGATTTAGAAAATATTTGTCCCGCCAATATATATAAAAAGTTTAATTTTGATATATTATTAGTGTAAAATAGATTTACACATACATTTAATTAGGGTTAAAAAGTTTTTTCATTTCTAAGGTCTGTGGTGAAAATTAAATTCGTTTTCAACTTTTTTTTTGTTATTAAAATCATTCTCAACGTTACTAAACGTTTTAAAATCATCATTTTCATAAAAAATAATAATGTCTTGATGATTTTACCCTTAAAACGAAAACAAAAAAACCCTTCTCCACCACCCTCACCACTAACCCCTGTCCCCTTCTCTTCCCATCCCTTTCCACCTCTCTCTCTCTCTCTCTCTCTCTCTCTCTCTCTCACTCTCTCATCTCTAACACCACCACTACCATACCACCCACAACCGTTAACTCTAACACTAATCATAACTTTTCATCTATCACAATGTCAGCCACCCTATCATCTAAACAACAACAATAAATGACAACAGCAATTCAATTTTGAAGTGAGAATCACAAATAGTTAAGCGGCGGCGGAATTAGTTCGATGGAGTGTGGAAGAGTTTGATGGCTTCGAATAACGACGTCGTCTCAGGCAGAACTTGATATCACCGGAATAACACCCACACTTGGTAGGCTCCAGCGGCAGAAGCGACAAACCAGCGGCAACCGTGATGAACCAGCAGCAACAGCAGCGAATGCAGCAATAACCCCTCCTTCTGTCATATACCTTCTCTTTCTCTCCCTCCGGTAAGCAAGTGCCAGCAGTAGCAGCTTTTCTCCTCGTTGTACTTTCCATCGCATCCCTAAATCTCACTTTCTTTGTTGGAGCTTGTTGAGGTCTGAGTGTGATTTTGTGTTGGGTAAGGGATTCAAGTGAAAAGAGTTAAGGATAATTGATGGTGGTGGTGGTGGTGGTGGGTGGTGGTTGAAAGAGAGAAAGACAGAGAGAGAGAGATGATGAAGATGCAGGGGGACAGAGGGGGTTAGTGGGAAAGGGGTTTTTTATTTTTGTTTTAAGGGCAAAATCGTCAAAGCATTATTATTTGTTATGAAAAGGATGATTTTATAACGTTTAGTAACGTTGAAGATGATTTTAATAACAAAAAAAGGTTGGGGACGAATTTGATTTTCACCCTAGACCTTAGGAACGAAAAAAGTACTTAATCCCATTTAATTACATAACGACATTGTTCCGAGAGTTACCTGAAATTGTAGGTCGATCTCGGATGAGATCTTCTGTACTGGTCAGAGATGATGTGTCCGGCTGGTGAGTGACGGCCGGAGCGGTTGTGTCCGACTTGTTGGACTGGCTATGCTGCTGATCCTTAGTCACCGGAGGGTGGGGGTACCTGCAAGGGACTTTGATGCTTAAGTTAGCAAGGGTATTAAACAGGTTTTTAGTAGAATCAGAGTATGAGTTATACCTGGGTGCTCCAGTGTATTTATAATGGTGTGGAGTGACCTTTTTTGATAAGATAAGTTAGTTTATCTTTATCTTATCTTATCTTTGGGTGAGGTCATCTTATCTTCAAGGGAACTGCCTTTATCTCTATAGGCTTGGGCTGCCTTTGGATTTGGGTCGTGTTCCTCTATTCGGGCCCTTTATTGGGCTTTCCTGACAATTTGGCCGAGCTCTTTGAGAAGAGGTCGGATAGTCTGACCTGAAGAGGTCGGTCGCTTTGTCGCTAAACATCCCGGGTCGGATAGTTCGACCCAGGGAATGAACAGTGCCCCTGCTCGAGCTCGGTCTTTTCTTTTTGAGGTCGAGTCTTAGTTTTAGAACTTCGATCCTTCTCTGGTGAAGCCGAACTCGAGCATCTTGTCGACTTCATCTTTGTAGCGTTCTTCCTTTTTGAATATGGAATGTTTTCTTTTGCTTCTTCTTAAAAGCGCGCGCTTTTGCATTAGCGCTCTTAGCCTTGGGAATATGCGAGGGTTTTAATACCCTCATTAATTGGTTTTTAATTGCCCCGTTTCTCTTAACCTCTCTATTTTGAATTTCACACTCGAACAAAACGGTTTCTCTTCTCCGTAACTTCCCTTTTCTTTCTCTCTTTCTGTTTCCTGAAGTTTGCGGTTTTCGCATTTCTTCCTTGCGATGTCATTTGGTGATTTCTTAGTGTTTTTCTTTGCTTCGAAAGGTGATTCTGTCTCTCCGTCTTCAATCTTCTTCAAAGCTTCTTCCTTTGTTCAGATTGGTTCTTCTTTTCATTGTTCTTATCATTTTTTCTGGTAAAGCTTTGATTCTGACTGAATGTATATTGGAAAGCTCGAACCTTTTTGTAGTCTTGTGTTTGCTTGTTACTGTGATGTATTTTTTCTAGCTTATTTTTCGTCTTTTATGCATACTCCTGGTATTTCTGCTGAGACTTTTTAGGGCTTTGCATGTTTTGCTGCTTGCTTCTAGTTGTTCTTGAGTTTTGTGAACTGCACTTGTTTGCTTCTGAAAAGATTGCCCCTTGATTTTGCCCTGTTGATAGCTTTCCTTGCTACTGGACTTTGTAGAAGATAACGATGCTTTGTTTTGATTTTCTTTGTTTGTTTGGGAGGATTTTATTTCTCTGAAAAAGGGGTGCGTCTTCGATGATTTGATACATTTTGTTGCTTGGTAGCTTTGTTTGTTAATCGAACTGGGACGGTGAGTCTGGAGTTTATTTTGATGGTTTTATTTTGATTTGTGGCTTGTAGTCTTCTTCTCAAAGTGTTGCTTTAGTTGAAAGGGGTCGTTATCAAGGTGTGAGCTTGTAGGTTTTCCTAAGTCCTTGTTCTGTGCCTGCCTCCAAAGGATGCCCCTGGATCTTTGGTGTGGGTCTTGGGGTTTCCTTTTATTGTTTGTACTGCGCTGGATTATGTTGGCCGAGTTGTTTTGCTTTCATCCGAGATGTTTTTTAGTAATCCAATCTTCTTTCCTTGTTATAGGACTAGTTGACCTCATGTTTTCTCGCAAAAATATTGTTGAGACATCTTCCAAGTCCCTGAGGGCATGGCTGATTGGGTGGATTCCATGGTTCTTCTGTGTGTTTCGTTGGTTGATTCTGAGTTTTGTCAGCAACTTAGGCAATTTCATAAGATTTGTGGTAATGGTAGTGATAAAAAGAACTATGAGGTTGTATCTCCAAATTCTGAGGAGATGGTCTGTTTTTCTACCCGAGTTGCTGGAGAGCGTCCCTTTTTCTACGCCTACAACTTCTTTTTTAGTCAAATGAATATTACTCTTCCCTTTACCCCTTTTGAGACCAACCTATTATGGTCCTGTAATGTAGCTCCATCCCAACTTCACCCCAATTCCTGGGGTTTTATAAAAATCTTTCAATTTCTGTGTCATGAGTTCGGTATCCCTGCTTCACAATCCCTCTTCTTTTATCTCTTTGTTTTGACAAAGCCTGGGGTGGTTAACAAGAAAGCCGCTTGGGTTTCTTTCCGAGCTTCCCAGGGAAAAAAGGTTTTCTCCATGTTTGATGAATCTTTTCGTGACTTCAAAAATTACTTTTTTTAGGGTCCGAGCTGTTGAAGGAGCTCGACCCTTTTTTTCTGGATGAGAATGATGAGCCTGCCTTTCCCTTGGAATGGCAAAAGAATGTAATGGTATCTAAATATACGTGCGAGATGTTAGATGAGGCTGAGCAAGCTTTCGTGACTGTGCTGGAAGAAAACTGGGGGCAGCCTCCCCATCTCGATACAAAGAAATTTTTAACCAACCCCTCTCTCCTCCGAGCTGAGCTGGGTAGTGGTTAATTTTTTTGTTTTACTTGTTTTGTCGAGTTTATCTCTTGTAAGCTCTTTTCTGATTTGTAACTTGGTTTCCTGCTGTTATGTTTTGTTTGCAGAGATGATTAAAAATAATGAATCCATGAAGGCCTTTAAAAGGGCAAGGAAGGCTACTGCAGCTCAAAACGTCTCGGCTAAGGCGGCCGGGGGGGGTCGTCCCAGGTTCAGTCGAAGCCAGCCATACCGAGCTCACCGGGGGCGAGGAAGGTAATCCCTACTCCCTGGGTTCATTTGGTTGATCCTCCTCAAGCTTCTGTTGCCACTTCTGGTGCTCCTCCAAACAAAAAACAAAAAACAAATGAGCCTTTCAACCTTGATGCCCTTGACTTTGACGCGGTTGAGTTTGTCGATTAGCAGATTGGTCCTTATGGTACCATTCCTACCGACGATGTCTCTCTCCTTCGCCACTTGGATTTTATTACTCGGAGTAGCGTCAAGATGGCACATATGGGAGCTGCCCTGTACCGAACTGCCCAAGAACTCCCTCTTCATGCTACCAAAGCCTTTATGGAGGAGGCTAAGCAAGAGTTCGACCGTATGAAGGGTTTGAAGGAGGAGCTCCAAGTGAAAGTGACCAAGCTAGAGAAGGAGTTGGAGGGCGAAATGGCTAGTTCTGTTGCCTTGGCGGCTTCTGTGAGGTTGGCTGAAGATACAGCATTGAGGCACAAGGATAGCTATGTCACGGCCTACAGGGAAGTGATGCATTTTAGGGAGGAGTTAGAGTCTGCCCAGGTTGATTATGCTGAGCTCCAGGGTCACCTTGTAGGCAGCGTAACTGCTGCTTATGAGAACCTGAAGGAGCAGGTTCGAGTTCTTGCACCCGAGGTCGACCTTACTCTCTTCAGTCTGGACAATGTTGTAAAGGATGGCAAGATTGTCCCTGACGACCTTCCTGAAGACGATGATGTTGAACCTCCCTCTGTGCCTGCTGCCAAAGCCTCTGTGGTGCCAACTTCTTCAGTTCCTTTAGCCGAGGTTGGTCATTCCGTGTCGGAACCTGATTGTCAAATTTTAAACCGGGATGATGGGACAGTGGATGCTGTTCCCATTCAGACTCACCCTCCTTCACCTTGTGCTGCCGAGAAGCCTTCGGATCTTCCCTGATTATGTAAATGTTTTGTGTAGATAGCCCGGCCTGTGGGCTTTTAAACTTTCTTTTTGTAATGTTTGCTGACTGTTGACACTTTTTTAGTTGCTTGTTTAGTGACTTCATTTTGTTATTATTATAACTTTATGCTTTCCATATCATGTCGGTTTTTATCTATCTTGATACCTTTTTTAGGTTTTTTGGTAGTGTTGGAGCCTTGTTGCTCGACCTCTTTGGATTGCCTTTGTGTTTCATACTTGTGGCTTTGATTCCTTTGGGATTGTGGATGTTATGTCGGCTTCTGAAGTTTTTTCTAGTAATCCTGTTTTGTTTGGACCTTTTGTGAGGTCTCTGCTAGGAATTACTTTTTATAACGTTAGGATTTTTGGGAGGCCGACTTCGTTATGTCGGGTCCTTCTAAGTTATTTTTGTAATCCTCTTTCTTGGGCCTTATTTAGGTCTCTTTCAAGGATTGCTTTTATAACTTTATATTTCGGGCCGACTTCATCATGTCGGGCTCTTCCAAGTTATTTTTGTAATCCTCTTTCTTGGACCTTGTTCAGGTCTCTTTTAGGGATTACTTCTATAACTTTTATGTTTTGGGGCCGACATCATCATGTCGGGCCCTTCTAAGTTATTTTGTAATCCTCTTTCTTGGACCTTGTTCAGGTCTCTTTCAGGGATTACTTCTATAACTTTTATATTTTGGGGCCGACTTCATCATGTCGGGCCCTTCTAAGTTATTTTTGTAATCCTCTTTCTTAGACCTTGTTCAGGTCTCTTTCAGGGATTGCTTTTATAACTTTATATTTCGGGCCGACTTCATCATGTCGGGCCCCTCTAAGTTATTTTTGTAATCCTCTTTCTTGGACCATGTTCAGGTCTCTTTCAGGGATTACTTCTACAACTTTTATGTTTTGGGTCCAACTTCATCATGTCGGGCCCTTCTAAGTTAGTTTTGTAATCCTCTTTCTTGGACCTTGTTCAGGTCTCTTTCAGGGATTAGTTCTATAACTTTTATGTTTTGGGGCCGACTTCATCATGTCGGGCCCTTCTAAGTTATTTTTGTAATCCTCTTTCTTGGACCTTGTTCAGGTCTCTTTCAGGGATTAGTTCTATAACTTTTATGTTTTGGGGCCGACTTCATCATGTCGGGTCCTTCTAAGTTATTTTTGTAATCCTCTTTCTTGGACCTTGTTCAGGTCTCTTTCAGGGATTACTTCTATAACTTTTTATGTTTTGGGGCCGACTTCATCATGTCGGGCCATTCTAAGCTATAATAATCCTCTTTTATAGGGCTGGCCAGACCTCTTTCCAGGGATTTACTTATAACTTTGGTTATTACGACTGGTCCGACTTCTTTACGTCGGCCAGTCTTTAAGTTATTTTTTAGCAATCCATTTTATTAAGACCTCGTCAGATCCTTTCTATGGATCACTTTCGATAACTTCTTGCATTATTCTGTTTTCATCTTTGCCGATTTGTAGAAATTGGGTTTAATCCACATTTGGTCGACCTTTTAATGAATTTGGTTTTCATCTCTGTTGGTCTTTATTGTGATCGTGCAGTGAATTTGATTTTCACTTTCTGCCGATCTGTAGCTTTATAATCGGACGATGAATGTTTCAGATTAATGTGGCTTGCAAATTTGTAGAAGATCTAAACAGATTTTATTCAAAAGAGAATGCAAATATATACATGTGGAAGATTTATCCCTCTAAGTTGGGCAATTTATAGGTCTTGGCTTGGCGCCTCGTTAAAAAACCTTTTCAAGAAAAAGAGTGCGCCTTATCCTAAGATCCTTTATCATCCCTAACTATAGTACCTTCTTAGGTTGCAGGCGTGCCATGACCTAGGAAGCTCTCGCCCATCGAGTTCGGACAGTCTGTAGTAGCCCTTTCCAAGTACTTCTATAACTCGGTAGGGTCCTTTCCAGTTTGCTGCCAGCTTTCCTTCTCCAGGTCGAGTCGTTCCTATATCATTTCGGATTAGGATGAGGTCATTCTCAAAAAAACCTCGTGGCACTACCCTTTGATTATATCTCGAAGCCATTCGACGTTTTAATGCCTCTTCCCTGATCCGAGCTCTTTCTTGGACTTCTGGAAGTAGGTCGAGTTCTTCCCTTTGAAGTTGGGAGTTGGCTTTTTCATTATAGTGGATCACTCTAGGCGATCCTTCTTCAATCTCCACTGGGATCATTACCTCCGTTCCGTACGCTAATCGGAAGGGTGATTCCTTTGTGGTGGAATGTGGCGTTGTTCGATATGCCCATAGGACTTGTGGAAGCTCCTCAGCCCAGGCTCCCTTTACGTCCTGTAACCTCCGTTTCAGCCCAGCCAATATGACTTTGTTGGCAGTTTCGGCTTGTCCATTAGCTTGGGGATGTTCTACGGAGGTGAATTGTTATTTTATGTTCAAGTCGGCCACTAACTTTCTGAAGCCTGCATCTGTGAATTGGGTGCCATTGTCTGTGGTGATAGAGTATGGAACCCCGAACCTTGTGACAATGTTTCTATATAGGAATTTTTGACTTCTTTGAGCAGTGGCGTTAGCTAGGGGTTCTGCTTCGATCCACTTTGTGAAATAGTCTACCCCTACTATGAGGAATTTGACTTGTCCCGATCCCTGAGGGAAGGGTCCGAGAAGGTCGAGTCCCCATTTTGCGAATGGCCAAGGTAAGGTCACGCTGATGAGTTCCTCTGGCGGGGCGATGTGAAAGTTGGCATGTTTTTGACATGGCGGACATGTCTTTACGAACTCTGTGGCTTCCTTTTGTAGAGTTGGCCAATAAAATCCTGCCCGGAGTACTTTTTTGGTAAGTGCTTGCGCTCTGAGATGGTTGCCACAAATGCCACTGTGTATTTCTTCTAGAACTTCCTTTGTGTTGGAAGTCGGCACACATTTTAACAATGGTATTGAAATCCCTCTTTTGTATAGAGTATTATTTATGATAGTGTAGTATTGTGCCTCCTGTTTTAACCTCTTTGCCTCCTTTTCATCTGTGGGGAGTGTTTCTGTTTTGAGGTAGTTAATTATGGGAGTCATCCATCCTTGATCCTGACCTGTTATGGCTAGGATTTTTTCTTCTTCCGAGATTGACGGGTTCTGCAGCATTTCTTGGATGAGGCTTCTATTGTTGTCCCCTGGTTTGGTGCTGGCTAGTTTTGAGAGTGCGTCAGCTCGGGCATTCTGTTCTCGGGGTATGTGACGGACTTCATATTCTCCGAGTTGTCCGAGCTTTTCCCTGGTTTTTTCCAAGTACTTTTTCATGGTGGGATATTTGGCTTGGTAGCTCCCTGCTATTTGTGAAGTGACTACTTGCGAGTCGCTGAAGATGATAAGCTTTTGAGCTCCAACCTCCCTAGCCAGCTTCAAACCAGCTAGTAGTGCCTCATATTCTGCTTGGTTGTTTGAGGCAGGGAACCCGAATTTGAGGGAGAGTTCGATTTGGGTTCCTTGGTCGCTTTTAATTATCACACCCGCGCCGCTTCCAGTTTTATTTGAGAAACCGTCCACGTAGATATTCCATTCTGTGGGGAGTTCTGGGGTGTCTGTAAATTCTGCGATGAAGTCGGCCAGGTATTGTGATTTGATGACTGTCCGAGCTTCGTATTGAAGATCAAATTCGGACAACTCGACTGCCCATTACAAGATTCTGCCTGCTAGGTTTGTTTTATGCAAAATCCCTTTTATAGGCTGGTTGGTCCGAACCCTAATAGTATGAGCTTGGAAGTATGGACGAAGTCGTCGAGATGTTAGTATGAGGGCGTAGGCAAATTTTTCTATTTTTTGGTAGTTCAGCTCGGATCCTTGTAATGCTTTACTGATGAAGTATACGGGTTGTTGCCCACTGTCGTCTTCTCGAACTAGTGCTGAGGCTACTGCCCGACTTCCTACTGCGAGGTACAATATGAGTGGTTCTCCTTCCCGTGGCCGAGTTAGGATAGGTGGTTGTCCCATGAATCTTTTGAAATCTTGGAAGGCTTGCTCTCACTCCGTTGTCCATTTGAACTTCTTTCCCTTCCTTAGAGTGGCGTAGAAGCGGAGAGATCTTATTGCCGATCCGGCTAGAAATCTGGACAAGGCTGCCAACCTCCCGTTGAGTTGTTGTACCTCTTTGACACAAGTGGGGCTCTTCATGTCGAGTATGGCCCGGCATTTATCCGGATTTACCTCGATTCCTCTTTGTGTGAGCATAAAACCCAAGAATTTGCCAGCTTCTACTGCGAAGGTGCATTTTGCAGGATTGAGTCGCATGCCATACCTTCTTATAGTGTCGAACACTTGGGTCAGGTCGTACAATATCGTCTCTTCACTTTGCGTCTTTATTAACATGTCGTCCACATAGACTTCCATGATTTTTCCAATGTGATCCGTAAAGACCTTATTCATTAATCTTTGATAAGTAGCTCCCGCGTTTTTAAGACCAAAAGGCATGACGATGTAGCAGTAGTTTGCTTTTGGGGTTAAGAACGAAGTTTTTTCTTGGTCGGGTGGATACATTGGGATTTGATTGTATCCCGAATATGCATCCATAAACGAGAGGTATTTATATCTGGAGGAGGCATCTACCAGAGCGTCGATACTTGGAAGTGGATAAGGATCTTTTGGGCAGGCTTTATTGAGATCAGTATAGTTGGTGCACATTCGCCACTTCCCATTTGATTTTTCACCAAGACAACGTTAGCTAGCCATAGTGGGTACTTGACTTCTCTTATGAATCCTGCCTCCAGTAGAGCTTGTACCTGCTCTTCCACAGTTTGGGATCGTTCTAGCCCAAGCTTTCTTCGCCTCTGTTGTACTGGCCGAGATCCTGGGTAGACCGCCAACTTGTGGCACATTAATTTGGGGTCAATGCCCGGCATGTCTGCAGCCTTCCATGCAAAGAGGTCGACATTATCTTGTAAGAACTGTACGAGTGATTCTTTTATGTCTCCTTTTAGGATCGTACCAATATTGGTTGTTTTGTCCGGGATATCTCCGATCTGGACTTTCTCTACTTTACCTTCGGGTTGTGGACGGAGTTCTTCCTGCCTCTGAACTCCACTGAGTTCGATTGTGTGGAATTCTTCTCCTCTGCCTCTGAGGTTTAGACTTTCGTTGTAATAGCGGTGCGCCGTCTTCTGGTCTGCTTTTATTGTAGCTACCCCTTCCGTAATTGGGAATTTCATGCATAAATGTAGAGTCAAGACTATTGCACCGAGCTGATTCAATGTTGTCCGACCTATTAAGGCGTTGTAGGCAGAACTCACGTCGACCACGATGTAGTCTATCTTGAGTGTTCTTGACTGGTTTCCTTTTCCGAAGGTTGTATGTAGTGAGATGTATCTAAGTGGTTGCACTGGGGTGTCTCCCAGTCGAACAGGATGTTCGGATATGCTCTAAGTTCTTTTTCTTCCAGGCCGAGCTTGTCGAAGGCAGTTTTGAATAAGATGTCGGCGGAGCTCCCTTGGTCTATCAGTGTGTGGTGGAGATTTGCATTTGCCAGTATAATGGTGATGACCATGGGATCGTCGTGTCCTGAGATGATACCGGATGCGTCTTCTTTGGTGAAAGTAATTGCAGGGATGTCGGGTGCTTCCTCCTTTCCCTCAACATGATATACTTCTTTAAGATATCTTTTGCAAGATGATTTGGAGATTCCTCCTCCTGCAAACCCTCCGTGTATCATATGGATGTGTCTTTCTGGTGTACGAGGTGATCGCTCGGTTCGTCCGACATCTTCGTCCCTTCTTCTTTTTCTTTGCTCATCGTCCCGGGTGGCTAGATACCGATCTAATTTCCCTTCTCTTACTAGTTTTTCTATGACATTCTTTAAGTCAAAACATTTGTTGGTGGAATGCCCGCGGATTCGATGGTATTCACAATATTCGGTCCGATTTCCTCCTCCTTTTTTGCCTTTGAGTGGTCGAGATGGGGGTATTTTTTCAGTGTGGCAGACTTCTCTGTAGACATCCACAAGGGATACCCGAAGAGGGGTGTAATTGTGGTATTTTTTTATTTTTTCCCCATGTCGATCTTCCTTCTTTTTGGACTCTTTATCCTTATCCCGGGAGGGATAGGTGAATCTGGATTTTGAGGTGTCTCCTAGTCGAGAGTTTTCCTCTATGTTGATGTACTTCTCCGCTCATTCTTGCACTTCGTTCAGAGATGTGGGGTGTTTTTTCGATATAGATTGACTAAAAGGTCCCTCTCGCAGGCCATTGATGAGGCCCATAATGGCGGCCTCTGTTGGTAGGCTTTGTATGTCCAGGCATGTTTTGTTGAATCTTTCCATGTAGTTGCGAAGACTTTCCCGATCTCCTTGCTTGATTCCTAATAGACTTAGGGCGTGTTTAGCCTTATCTTTTTGGATGGAGAATCTGGCCAGAAACTTTTTGGCTAAGTCATCGAAGCTTGAGATGGATCTAGGAGGTAGATTGTCAAACCATCTAATTGCTATCTTTGTTAAAGTAGTTGGAAAGGCTTTGCAGTGAACTGCATCTGAGGCGTCGGTGAGGTACATTCTACTTCTGAAATTGCTGAGATGATGGCCGAGATCTGTAGTGCCATCGTACAAAGTCATATCCGGGAGTTTAAAGTCTTTTGGGATTTTGGTCTTCATGATCTCCTTGGTAAATGGATCTTAGTCCTTGCGGGAGCTATCCTCATGAGAGGATCGATTAGCTTTGGCCTTGAGATCGGCTTCGATTTTTAGGAGTTTGTCCTCCAATTTCCGGCGTCGTCTTATTTCCCTTTGTAGGTTTTTCTCAGCTTCTCATTGATGCTCCGCCTCTTTTTTGAGTTGCTTTAAGTGATCTTGAAGTGCCTCCATGGCTCCCACAGTTGATGAATCGTTGTTTTTGTTAGGTTGAGGAGTATCTTTTGGTGTAGTGTCCGCATTCTTGTGCGGCGTTCTATCTTCCAGATCCGAATCGTGGTCGTTGTCATGGTCGTCTGCCATGGTGATGGGATGACTTCCAGGTTCTCTGACAACAGTGCCAATGTTCCGAGGGTTACCTGAAACTGTAGGTCGATCTCGGATGAGATATTCTGTATTGGTCGGAGATGATGTGTCCGGCTGGTGAGTGACGGCCGGAGCGGTTGTGTCCGACTTGTTGAACTGACTATGCTGCTGATCCTTAGTCACCGGAGGGTGGGGGTACCTGCAAGGGACTCCGATGCTTAAGTTAGCAAGGGTATTAAACAGGTTTTTAGGAGAATCAGAGTATGAGTTATACCTGGGTGCTCCAGTGTATTTATAATGGTGTGGAGTGACCTTTTTAGATAAGATAAGTTAGTTATCTTTATCTTATCTTATCTTTGGGTGAGGTCATCTTATCTTCAAGGGAACCACCTTTATCTCTATAGGCTTGGGCTGCCTTTGAATTTGGGTCGTGTTCCTCTATTTGGGCCCTTTATTGGGCTTTCCTGACAATTTGGCCGAGCTCTTTGAGAAGATGTCAGATAGTCTGACCTGAAGAGGTCGGTCGCTTTGTCGCTAAACATCCCGAGTCGGATAGTTTGACCCAGGGTATGAATAGACATATTAATAAAAATAATTCTATTTCACATTGAATGCGGGATGATAATTAAAAAAATATAATTGACTAATTGTGTAAGACGTTTTACATTGTCAATGCATCAAAATTAAACTATATATATATATATATATATATATATAATATGTAAAAATTAA
>NC_029792.2:120460406-120463847 GCF_000816755.2 Arachis ipaensis
ATTATTTCATATTGTATCATTCTTAAGTTTTTAGTTTAATTTTTGTTATATATAATCATAGTTTTATAAATTTTGAGATTTAATTTTATGTGTTAAATTTTAATAATTAATAGAAACGGGTAGAAATGGGTGGGTTAGGATATAGGTTTTTACTACCTGCGAATATGGATGGAATGGATTCTATACAGACTATTGTAAGGCAAAGCGAGGCCAGATAGAGTAAAAATCCACCCTTACTTGCTGTGTTGCCACCCAAACACCAAATTTGCTATAAGTCTCACTAACATTTAAGAATAAGTTCAAATATTCTCTTACTCAGAAATAACTATATTTATAGAATTATAGTTTTAGAATCCATTTCTACAATAATCTTTTGGAACCCAAGATCCCAACACATTCTTAATCCATATATGACTCCTCACAATTCTACATTGTAACTTTGTTTCTTGCATGAAAACTATTGGTTACTAACATTTTATTTGATTTCATTTTTTGGTTTTTCGCGATATTTTTCAGTCTGTAGGTCAAGAATTAATCCATCGCGGATTTGAGTTCTTCATTTAAGGGTTTGTCGCTGGCCAATAAGTTACTGCATGCACACCCGACACTTTTTTAAACAAATTAGTGAGCTACCCATTAGATCAACCCAACTTAGTTTGGTTACTAACATTTTAGGCAAGTCCAATACGGGCAAAACTTCAACACCGGCCCGACAAAATGCCCACGACCCCTACAATAATAAATGGAAGATCCCACTAAAATAGAAAGTATCCCCTCTATGTAGGGATGTCAACGGGGCAGGACGAGGGGACGGGGGATGCCTCCCTGCTTCCCATTCCCGCTTCCAAATTTGCTTTCCGTCTCCATTTCCGTTTCCCGCCGTGGAGGAATATTGCTCCTCATCCCCATTTCTCACAGGGTCTCATTCTCTGCGGGGGACCCCATTCTCCATCTATCTGATAGTTCTAACTAATTATTAATTTCCATATGAATAGAGGTGCAAGTATCCATCTTATACAAAAATAGCAAGATTTTATACAAAAAATTTAAACGACAAGATGGTAATAACTTCTTTCGAAATAATGCAGTGAGGGGACATAACCACGAGTCAGAGGACAGAGCAGTGGACGAGGTGGGAGACGCGGCAACAGAAGGGAGAATAGACACGACGGCAGAGTTAAGGAAAGGAATGCTGCAAATAGAGAGCACGACGCGGTGATGGTGATGGTACGGTGAGGTGTGACGATGCGGTGAGAAGAGAGAGTGGCGAGAGGGTGGCTGCAGAGAGGTTGGATGGAGTATGGAGTATGGACAGCGTTAGGAATTTCTGAATTGAAGAAAGGTTATGCAAATGAGGATTAGGAATTTTGGGTTTGTATATATATGTTTTGAGTTTCAGGGATTAGCGGGGACGGGGCGGAGATCCCCGCTCGGGTCCCCGCGCCTGCCTTTGGAGAATTTTGTCCTCCGTCTCCATCCCCACAAAAAAAATTCTCAAAATAGTTGAATTTCCATTCGACACAATCTCCGCAGATATTTCGCGTCTCGAAGAGTTTTGTCATCCCTGCTTCCATGGTAGCAATGTTTGCAATACGAATTGGTTCACTTTTAATAGAAAAAGTCATTCGATCTGATCTCATCGATTTGCATAATGTTCCATCCATTTTGTTTTTTTTGCATGCAGCTAACGAAACCAAAATGATGAATTAGAGTGAATTGGTTTGGTTCAATTTTCGATTTTAAACCAGTAAAAAAAAATCAATCTATCCTAGCTATATGTGTGTGCTAAAAACCTTTCTTATGTTATTTTCAATCAACAATAGGTAATAAAACACCGACACATGAGAAATAATAAATTCAAAATTTTGTATAAATTTTATATGAGGTTTGTTAAATATAAAAATTATTTATGATTTATAAAAAAATATTAATTTTGGTTATTTATGTCGTGTTCTATAATATTTTGAAACTATTTTTGTCGACTGCCTTTATAAAAAAATGAGAATTATTTTTGTCATCGTTTTCAAAAGTTGGATATGATTTCGGCAATTACTCCTAGTTAATATGTCTTGTACATATCTAACATCTAATAAGGGTTATTCAAAAAATGTAATGGAAAAGCTCTTAAACGAACCACACAAATAAAAAGAGGAAAAAAAACCTCTTTATTACGAAGGAATTTAGATACATTTTTCTTTTATATTTTTGATATGATAAATTTTTTAATTAATTCATATGAAAATTCCTTGTTTAATTTGATTAATTATAACTCTCTCAATTTTTGGTAGGCGGTTAATAAGTGATAGAAAATTGAACATGGTCAAAAATCTCAAGAAAAAATTTAAGTTGAATATGTTAGTTTGTTTGGGATTAAGGAGCGGGTAGTGACAAAATTTGATATAATAAAAATTGGGAAAATGATGCTGGGGGATGAGAATATGTTGAGTCGGAAGGTGCTTCAAGTGGTTTAGTGTTAATTTGGGATGAAATAATGTTTAAAATGAGTCGTTGTCATAAAGGGGTGTTTTGGTTGTGTGTTGAAGGGCTTACTAAAAATAATTTCAATTATATGATGTATGGAATTCATACAAGAGAAGAGAAATTTGTTGTGCGGGAAAAATTGAGTTATATTGCATAGTTAAGTCAGCCTTTATGAGAGACTTCAACGAGATTGTACAGGTGGAAGGGAGAAAGAATGCTGTCAGATTAACAGACTGGTAGACATTCGCTTAGCGATCTTACAATTGGATTGACAGAGTTTTAATAAGATTAGAGTGGTTGAAGATGTTTTCACGAGTACAAAAATCAAGAGTACACCATAAGAAGGAGGAGCACAAAAAATAGTTGATAAGTTTTTTTGCAATTTTTTTTAAACTTTTCTATTTGCTTGTTATTTTTGCTCCACTTATTGTGTTGAGCTATTTTGTTCAAAAAAAAAAAAACTCTCTCAATTTCGATTTTTTTAATGGTTGATTTATTTTTAAATGAAAAAAAATTAAGAAATCCAATTTTTCCCTTTTTTTTGCATTTATCTTTACAAATTTTATTTATTGTTTATTTAAAAAATATTAATTATTTCTGCCACTTTTTAAATTTTTAAGATATTTTTATATTTCACGGTTAAATCTTTCAATTTTTGTATAGTTTTCTTGATAGTTGGCCATTGGCTTTATTCATAATTGTGTAGTTCATTTTTTTAAGGAAAAAAAAGGAGAAAGAAGTGTAACATCAAGGCTAATTTTTTAAGGTAAAAATTCAGGTGAAGTTGACTTCACGTGAAGTTGATATCTGAGAGACATTAGATGAAAATTTAGTCAAATCAATCAAGTATCAACTTCACGTGAAATCGACTGAGCTTCCACCATTTTTTAAATATTGACTAATTTTTTGTGTAACATTCAACTATAAAATTTTATGGTATTTTTTAAAATTTTAGAAGAA
>NC_029792.2:120463903-120470717 GCF_000816755.2 Arachis ipaensis
TAATAATTAAGTATTGCACCAAACTTTGATCAAAATCTAAAAAAAATATATGCAATATTGATACCAAACTTTAGTGTTCGACTTTTCGGTGTCTATAATTTGCTTCTTGTCCTGTATTCTGTTGATGATTGTAATGCTTGAAACTTGATTTCCTAAATTTTAGGACTACAGATAGAGCTTTTCCCGCGAATCAATTTGGGATCATGAACCTATTATTACTGCTTTATAAGAACAGTGGATTCTCTTAATTAATTTTTGTTGTCTATGTAATATGGTTATGTATAGACACACACAATTGATATTATGATAGTAGAAAACTTTTATCATTAAGTTAATTTAAATTTAGAATTTAATTTTGTTGTGGAACTTAGATTAGTAATTAGTGGGATTCACATATTTGTACCAATGATAAAACATAAAGTATACATTTTAAAAAGGTCAAGGAGATTTTTTTTTTTAAATAAATGAAAAGGTTTATTTCCACTTTAAAATGTACTTCTATACATATTAATGTTTTTTGTTTAACTTTTGAAAGAAATAATCATCATTAACCGCGTCTCACAGATTAAGAAATATTCCTCTTATATGTGTGTGCTAATGAGTAAAAGATTAAGATAAATATTTGTATATTTTTAGACTATATTTAATAAAAATTTCAAGAAAACTTATAATGATGATGAAAGAAAATTCTCACCCCTATGTCACTGTACCCAAATTATGAAGAATAAGATATTTGCTATAGATTAGGGTCATCATTGAGCTTATCTTTTCCGGTAGAAAGGTAAAACCATTACAGATTCTCCCCCATAATGATTAACATCAATCCATTAGTTTTCTAATATTTAATATGTGTAATAATAAGGAGGGTTTAGCTATCATATATGTCCTGAAAACCTATATTAAAACAATTAATCTCCACGTATAAGTTTTTTTTGTTATACAAGTCTTATAAGTCCTGAAAATTTTTTACCTCTAAAATGCATCTCTTCTGGCACGTCTAGTTCACGCACTTCCTTAACAAATTTTCAATCAATCAACGCGTGAATATCTAACTTCTTCTTTCGAAAGGATTTTGTTTCCTTTTTCAAATTTCTTCTGCGTTTTCTTACATTTTCTCTTCGATCTCTTTTGTGTGTTTCTCTCTGCATTTTCCTTCGCCGTTTACGTGTGTTTCTCTCTCTGTTCTCTTTTTTCGTTTTTTTCGATTTCCATTGTTTTTGAAATCAAGCTCTGAAATCATTTTGAAGATAATAGATGATTCAACTTCAGATTGTCAGCTAAATCAAAGCGAAGTGGATTTTGAATTTGAATCCAATGAAGTTCCTGAAATATGGTTTAATTCAGTTAATATTTTTGTTAGTAGTTTATGATTGTGGGGCTGAATAATGTTTTAAACCTTGCCTGTAAAATTTGCTATTCATTGTTCGTTGTTTAAATTAAATGTAATGGACTAGTTCTGATGAATTTTCTGCATTTTATATCAGACTTTAGGCTTGTAAATCAGAAATATTTGGGTGTATTTACAGTTTATGACTTTTTATCTGACCGAGGGTGAATTGTCTTATTCTTTTAGTTGAATTAGTTGAATTGTTTTAGTTTTTGTTTGATGATGATTCATGAATCTGATTTTTGTCATTTTTGATGATGGTATTATAGTTGTATTTACATTCTATAGTTTATGCTTGTTTTGATATGGTGTATTTGGACTTTTTGGGTGTATTTTGCAGCCGCTCTGTGATGTTGATGAGCAGTTTGTTCTCAAGGTTGGGATGACTTTTAACATCCTTGAAGATGCTGCAAAATTCTACAAGGATTATTCAAAAGCTGCAGGTTTTTCTACAAGAGTTCAGAGAACAAATAAGAAGGGAAACAAAATTAAGAATCAATTGATTACATGTAGTAGAGATGGGAAATGAAAACCGAAAATATCTCCGACGAAGAAGACAAACCCCTCAGCAGGATTAAATTGTCCTGCAAGAATTTATATACACATATTGAAGGATATCGGTGTTTGGATCATTTCCAAGGTTGTGTTGCATCATTCACATCCTTGCTGTGCAAATCAAGCAGAGATGCTTAAACAGCATAGGAAACTAAGCATTTTCGTGCGTCGTACAATAGAGAATAACGAGGAAGCTGGTATCAGACCAAGCAAAACTTACCAATTATTTGTGGCAACAGCTGGGAGTCACCGGGAGTTAAATTTTATCGAAAAAGACGTGAGAAATTACATCACGAGAGAAGTGCGGAATGTTTCGGAACTAGACGATGCAAAAGAATTCAGGAAATACTTATTAAGAATGAAAGAGAAGAATCAGAATTTCTTTTTCGAGCTTGAACTCGAGGACGATCAGTCGATTAAACTTGCTTTTTGGGCCGACGCAAGGAGCAGGGCTGCCTGTGAGTATTTTGGAGATGTTATTTCATTCGACACCACCTAAAATACAAACAGGTAATATGCTGTTCTGGTTTATGATGCTGAATTAATGTTGTTTTATAAATCTGCTGCAGAGGTGTATATTGGATATTTTTGGATGTAGAAGGTCATTATTTGGGTGTATTTAACGATTTTAATCCTGTTTTGTCGTAATCTATTTCAGGTATAATATGGTTTTAGTTCTTTTGTCGAGGTGAATCACCACGGTCAGTCAACACCTCTGGGATGCGCTTTGATAAAAAAAATGAAGATATTCAATCATTCAAATAGTTATTTGAATGTTGGCTTCGTTGCATGAGACAAAATACTCCAAAAGGGATTCTCACCGATCAATGCGCATCGATGCAAAGGGCTATCGAGGCTTGTATGCCCACAACAATTCACTGTTGGTGTATTTGGCACATCATGAAGAAGATTCCAAGCAAATTAAATGGCTACAAGGGACATATAGATATCGAACAAGAAATGAGCCATGTTGTTTGGAACTCTCATACCAAAGAATCATTTGATAGGAATTGGAATGATTTTCTGATGAAGTATGGTCTTGTTGACAACAAGTGGCTTTCAGGTAATGTCTTTTAAAATATGCAGCAGAGGTGTAAATCGCATATTTTTTGGTGTATTATAGTATGATTTAGGTATTTTTTGCAGAGCTTTACGAAGACCGTCATATATAGATTCCAATTTACCTTGATCACCACTTCTGGGTCGGGATGATAAGCACACAAAGGAGCGAGAGCATGCATGCCTTTTTTAACAAGTTCATTACGCGGAACAACTCACTTATCCAATTCGTCAAATAATACGATAATTGCCTCGAAAGTAGGGAGCAAAGAGAGAGAGAATCAGATGCTGCAGATTTTCACACCGTCATACCGTGTGCAACAAAATTCTCAATAGAAGCCCAGTTTCAACAGGTGTACACTCATCAAAAGTTCAGGAAAGTCCAAACACAATTCAGAGGGAAGGTGAATTGCATCACAAGATCAACGAACTCCGCTCTAGATTATTCGGTATACAAAGTTGTAGAACAAGTTTCCAACTCAACATTGAATAAGTTTGCGGTTACATACGACTCGGTAGCAGGCCAAGTGAAATGCTAGTGCTTATTATTCGAGTCAAGAGGGATATTATGCTGTCACGCCCTAAGCATGTTAAGTTTTGAACGAGTAAACAAAGTGTCACCGAGATACATATTAGAACGATGGAGCAAGAACGTAAAGAGGAGACACACACACATCAAGAGCAGCCACGACGAGCCACTGTTGGACCCAAGAAGCAAGAGGTTTGACGAATTGGTGTTTCGTTTGCAAAATATATGCGAATTTATATCAGAATCCGAGGAGCTCACTGCCATTCTACACCGCGCCTATGATAACATCGTGGTTGAGATGCAAGAACTGAAAGCCAAAAGGAAAGGGACATGTTTGTTATCTCATGAAGATGCTAACTTAGAATCTGTTAACGAGCTTCAAAGCCCTCCAAGGGTGAGAACAAGAGGACGTCCCAAAAATAGACTAGGTTCAAAGTTAGACAAACAAATTGCAAATGCCTTAAAGAAAAAGAAAACGAAAACTCTAAGCGAGGTAAAAGTGATGTTTTCTAAACAGGGGGTAATTGAGTTTATTTTCTGTTAATATTTTTGCTAATATGTGAGTTTATTTTTTCCAGTTGAACCTTTTTAATGGCGCATCAGTGGTGCAACCAAATTCCAGCCAATATCATGGACATGTTATGAATTATCAGTTCAGAGATCCAGCAGCAGGGGATAGGTTTTTGGGTGTATAATGACAATATTTTGGTATAACGATCAACTTTTTTGGTGTATTTCTGCATTCTTTTGTTTTTGATATTTTTTTTTTATATTTTTCAGATGCTGCTCTTTGTGTTGGAAATTAGTGTCTTGTTTATATTTGTTCATTTTAAATTTACAATCATATACAATCAAATCCTAAAGAGGTTAACAATTCAAATTTCTGAATTTTCATAACTCTTGGATGGTTTTTCCATGGAAATATGTGATTACTCAATTTGGGTGTATACCGGTTATATTTGGGTGTATTATTTAAGTAATTCGGTGTACTAGTAGGTTTGATGTTGTTTTCCTTGATTTTTTTTCAACCTGTAATTGACAGCTTTTGAATACAACACAGACAGTTTATTTATGCAAAAATAATTTATAATAAGATTGGATTAAATATTCACAAACTTTACAAAAACTGTTCAAACTATTCCAAGACTACACACCATTCAAACTAATCACTGTCAATATCATCTGAATTTATTTGACAATATGGACTTAACGACATTGCAGATGGCTTGGACAATCTTATTGCTTCGCTTTCCCTAATGGTTGTATCTCTATCTCGATTCATCTCATGAAATAGAATCTGCAAAGCATATTCAACTCTAAAGTGGTCCACCTCCGCCTACAGTTTAACAGAATATTCTTTTAATTAACTCCGTTAATTTAGTAAAGTAATAGATAGTTATATAATTTTAAACACAATTACTTATGTCCAATTGTCCCAGTTAAACTTTCCCTTTTTAATGTTTTGAGGCTCGATTATTTCAAGCCATTTCATTACATAAATAGCACAATCATAGCTGAAAACCAAAAATAAATTAGCAAATTAAAATACGACAGCAAGAAAAAATATAATTTTCAGAGAGAAAGATTTATACTCTGTTTTTTGGCCTGAAATGTTTATGTATGGTGGTTGAATTTCAGGATCGTCTTTCTTGAGAGGTTCCTCCCGGCATATACCCTTATTATGGAAATCACATACCCCTAAAAACAAAAACAAAGCAAAATATAAGAAAGAATAAATTTAATACCTGATTACACCCAAAGGATCCCATACTACACCTTATTTTCAACAGAACTACACCCAAATCCTAAAATACAAGCAACAGAATTAACTTACAACAAATTTATTAAGATTCATTCTGTGTTCGGAGGGACACGTCTTGTGATACGGGTCAAGGATACAAAATTTTTTCTTTCTAACATCAGCCACCCATATCCACCAATGCTCCGCGTAACAAACAGGTGCAAATATCTGAAGTATGGCCACATTGAATAGTGTTTTAGTTTAATTGGCACATAACCAAAGAATTGTGATAAGAAGTTTTAGAAATGAAAACTTACATATGGATGGGATGCCAATTTTTTTAGGTCCAAAAAAGGTATGAACATTTTGTAGTCTTCAATCTTAAACGACTTTTTTGTTTTTGGCTGTAAGAACTCGCCGCCCTTATGATTCCCAATAGCCATGTTCTACAGCATTTGTGAAACAGCGAAAAAAATATTTAATACACCAAAAATATTATACAAATACACCCAAAATTGAGTTCAATACACCTTACCACAATAGTAAAGGGAGACAGTAAACTTCTTCAAATCTTCTAATATTTTGTTGGTTCAGAATCAGACACATAGCAGTGACAATCTAGAAAAATAAAAAATCCAAATTAATTACATCAATCAACATTGCAGTCACATCTCATTATAAAATCATTACTCTTATTATAATATTACCTCAACTTTGATTTATGAACTAGCTTTTAGAGATGCGAAGTGGATTTTTGACAATTGCAATGGTTGTTGAGCATTGAGGATGCACACTGGCTCATACTCTTTAGTACCTCCATCCCCGTAGGTCTTTACATGTGTGGCCCAAAGGTAACACTTTTCTTTCATGTCGACCAACAATTCCTTCCTCCTTGCAGGAGTTTCAAACTTTTCAAAAATTTAGTCGGCAGGCTGCTTTTCGATCGGGGGACTTTATCCTTTGCAAAATTCAATGCTGCCTTAACTTCAGTGTTTGCAATTTTCTCCACCAGCTCTTCTAATTCTTCAATTAGTATTGGTGTCTTAGGACTTTTTCCCTTCTCAGATCCTGGTTGCCCCTCTTGAGTTAGCGTTTCTTCTTTACTCGAATCAGTGAAGCTGAGACTGAATGATGGCGCCAGAAATTGTTTAGGTACATAGGATGCTGTGTTGGCGATCATCATCAGTGTAGCAGTGGCTTCAAGTGTGGATTACTGTGTTTTGACATATAAGATACTATAAAAATAAGAATAGACTAATGATATCGAAAGAGAGCTATATTGTGTAGAACTTACATTTTAGATGGAGTTGGTGGAACTGTGGGTGTGCTTTCAGCAGGTTGCTGGGGTTGTGGAGTACTGCAGTGTTATAGAAAAAGATTTAAATTATAAAAAAACTAATTACAGCTCAATTCAGATGAGATACACCCAAGAAAAAAATACACCCAAGACACCCAAGAACCCAAATAATAACCAAATACACCTGAATATTTATTCCATACCCTCCCTTAATTGCTTATTCACTAATTTTCTTGCTCATAGACT
>NC_029792.2:120470803-120474700 GCF_000816755.2 Arachis ipaensis
CGAACAATGATCATCTTCTATTGAGCTAGGTCACTGACCGATTCTTCTTCCAGACCCAACCTGAAATCCACCCAAATAATGTCAAAATACACCTGAAGCATTGAAAAGAAACACAGGCTTTGTTTTTTGAGAACTTACATAGTTACAGATTTTTCTTTTTTTTCCTGTCTTTTTTTCTTGAATAAAACATTAAAGGGCTTTTTTTTCTAAAAAAAATATATACAAAATTAGAAGCAGATAGTAACAAAAGAATTAAGCAAACGGTATTAGAAACAAAAATTACATGCTATTTGTGGGTTTGTTTATGCTTCTTTGATCCGTTTGTGTTTGAAACACAGGATCATTTTTGCTTCCTAAGTTCACCTCCGTCATTCTAAGCACAGAATAAATATTATTCAGTAAAAATACTATTTAATTAAATTAGGATCTCAAAATTCTATCAAATAAAGGATCTTACATTTCGGATGAGTCATAGTGACCTTCCGTTGATGGGAGCCCAGCTTCCTTCATCCTGGGAAAGCAAAAACAATTATCAACAACAACAATACCTTAAAATCGGCAATATACACCCAAATTCAACATACCCCTGTGCAGCTTTTCCATTGGTTTTTTTTTCTTTTTTGATTCTCTGAAGAATTTTTCTATTTTTTCAGTTCTTACATCAGTTCTGACAGTACATACAAAAGAACATCTTAACAAATATAATTTTGATGATAAAGGGTAAGATAGCTTTACAAAGTATCTTACACATCATAGGATTCAATTTGTTCTTCAGAAGACGAATCCTCAACAATGTGCTTTATTTTTTTGGATTGCATCCTGAAAATAAAAAAAGTATGAATCAGACAAACACAACAAAATTGATGATAAAATACTCTTGAAAGCAGTGCATACTTTTTGGGTGGAGCCTGAATTTTTTTCTTTGATTTTTATTTTATTATTGGTGACGATTCTTCGCTTCTAAAATTAAATGACAAACACTCTATTAATACATCAAATTTTGATAATAAATAGAAAAGAAAGCAATGCAATGACAATTTCAGAATCTTACTCATCATCGGATTCACTTTCACTTTCTGAAGTGGAATCCTCCAAAATCTGTTTCCTTTTTCTGGATACCATTCTGGAGAGCAAACAATCATTAGCAAAAAATACCCTAAAAATGACAAATACACCAAAAAATATTACTTACTTTTTAGTTGTCTTGGTGGGTTGTTTTCTTCTTTTTGTTGCTTCCTCTGAGTCTTCTTCAGACTCAAACTCAGAGGAAAAAGCAAGTTCACTCTCCAATGAACCACTCTCGGATGAACTTACTTATTTTTTTTTGTCTTTTTCTTTTTTTTTTCTTTCTTTTCTTTCTCTTTCATTTCCTTCAATTTCTTTTTCACTTCCGCCTTCTTGACGATGCCCTGAAACAGTAGAAATGTTAGTTTACACCATCTACATAAATAAAATACACCCAAATTAGAGAATGTATTCTGTTTAGTTACCATATTACCATCAATTTCTGCTCTGATCCTCGCTACTAGTAGCTCTCTATTCCAATGGCTAACCCAGGGCAGTCCAGAGATTCCTTCTCCTTTCTTGTCTGCGTGTTTTGTTAGATGAAAATAGACTATCATCAAGCCATAGAGGCAGCCATCAATCAATTTTTTTTCTTTTTCAAACGGTAATTGATTATGCCTTTGATGATGAAATTGAGGACATGGCTGCCCCAATTGTACTCCGTTATGTTCATCCGAAAAATTGGAGCTAGATGGACAGGGGATACTTTGTTTATCGTAGTTGGCAACAAGAACGCCATTTGAATATAGAAGATGAAAATCCTCTTAAACATTAGGCAATCTTGATCGTTGTCAATACCGATATCCATCATCTGATTGGTTAGATTCTTTAATGTTTTTCCCTGGAACCTTCTAAAAATCTCTTTGTTCTCTTCAGAAAGTTCCATAAAACTCAGTTTATCGGAAAATAGGTCTCCTATAAAAAAAAAAACAAATTATACTCCAAATCACTTAAAATACACCCAGTACCAGCCATATACACCTAAATTTATTTCTTGTTTACATGAGATCAGAATAAGATATTACAAAGAATAGATTAGAAAATGCAAGTATAAAGGTTTTCTGTAATCAGTTACCTGATGCATTGAGGCCAAGGGCAGCTTCTATTTTTTTTGGTTTAATTTTCAACGAACCGTGCCTTGTGTCCAATTTGTTTTTGTCCAAATTAAAGGAATTAGCCAACTCCTTCAACAGTTTGTGTGGCACATTCATCGGCGGGATGTGTATGAGACCACCAAATCCTAATCCGCGAATGATGGCCTTCTTTGCCTCACTCATCTTTTCAAACTTTTCACTCAATAGTTGCGTGGCACATTTCAAATCATTGGTTTGCTGTAAACAAAGCAAAATGAGAATCATTTAAATAACCTATATTTATACTAGGAAAAATTGACTTGTTCTAAGATGTGTGTGTGCTTTACATTGTATTTTTTCCATCTTGGCTCTTGCTTGTCATTTTTACTGTAAGGAATAAAAAATACTGTCAATACTAGCCAAATAACAATCATATACACTCAAATACGAGCCGCATACACCCAAATACCAGCAACAGACACCCAAATAACTGCTAGATACACCCAAATACTAGCCCCATACACCCAAGTCCAGTCATATACACATTTATTATTTTTTCGATTACACAACATTATATGAGTTCAAAATAATATTCAAGTCAACAAACATACATATAATGACACTACAAGCTAAAGCACAAGTACAACAGCACCAGTTACACTTGAATACTCTTGATATATATACTAGAGATATACACCTGTATTTTTTTTAATTACATAACATTATATGAGTTCAAAATGATATTTAAGGTCAAAATTTCACTAGAAGCACCAGTCACATTCGAATTCGATGATATACACCCAAAACTTGGCCATATACACCAAAATATGAGTTTACTTGAAATACAGTACAAAATTTATATGTATACAAAATTACTTCCAAACATGCACAAAAATAGATGAAAAATCACGTTAAATCATTCACTAAAAGTATGTAAAACAGTATAAGCGACTTGAGCAGTTTCACCAGAACCTTAATATCTACTTTAAACCAAGAACATATAATGAATCTACTTAATAAAAGAGAAATACGACGATATAATGCTTCGTTTTCAAAATCGGAAAGAGAAATCTGAAAAACCTAGAAGATTAGTGAAACAGTACCTTGAATAATGTTTCTTCTTTCTTTTTGGTGTTTTTTTATGGAGATTTGGATGTTTGCTTGTTGATTTCGTCGACTGTTAGCGAGGAGTTTGAAAGTTTCTTCAGAGTTTTCGAATGTGCCTTAAATCTCGACGGTTGTGGTTTTGATTGAGGAAGAAGAAGAAGAGTCGTTCATAATGGTGAGTAGCGCACTTTGGAAATGGTTGAGTGACGCGCGTGTTTAACATGCTTGAGTTGGGTGAGAGTAATTTTTGTTGGGCTTGGCCCAACTTATAGGACTTGTAAGCCAAAAAGACTTGTATGTGTAGTATGACTGATGTTAAAATTACGAATAATAAAATTTTAAAATTTTTTATGTTAATAAATACACAATAAATGCATTAAGAAACTATTCATTCTTTTCTAATTTTTTTAATTGATAATATTAACTTGGATAAAGTAGTATTTTACACTACACAAAATGTTGAAAATTGTTAGATTTACTAAAAAATTCTTTAAAAAATCGAAGAGACCGTCGAATAAAATCTGACGGTATAAACATCGCCATTAAATATTTATTAGCTGATTTTAAGGATTCGACAATAACCACCGTCATAATATTTCGACAGTAATTACTTCTAGAGTGCCCATTTTTATTTGTTATTATTGTCTAAAAT
>NC_029792.2:120474732-120484058 GCF_000816755.2 Arachis ipaensis
TAAATTCGACAATAATATTTAATTAATATTTTAATAAAATATTAATTTTTTATTTAATTTTTTTTAACAATGATTTTCAAAATTATGATAATTAACATTCAAATTAAAAATTACTGAAAACTAAATACACTATAATATAATTCGAATGGATAGTAATGTGAAACAATACAAAATAAAACTCTAGACGACCCTACGGGTCCTCGTAATTATCGTGGTCCTCCTCTTCCTGATGGTCTCATTATTGCTCTTGGTGCGGTGACGTTGTGGGTGCTAGTGTCTGGGTTGGTCGTTGGTGCAAGTGCAAATAAGGAAGCGCTGCCTCTACCACCGTTGTCCCTTGCTCGCATCTGTTCCTAGTAGACAGCCATTTGCTGCCACATGCATTGTATGTGCTTTAGCCCCTGTCTGAGCTCCTGTCTTAGGGACTCTGTCTCTACATCTCGAGCATTCCTCACTGCCATGCGTGCAAGGAGATCTTCGTATATCATCTCAACCAAATGGATTTGCTGAGCCTAATCTAGTAGGTTCTAGGTCCGGCTACGGACCTGCATGGCTGGTGGTCGAGGTCGAGAAAGCCCTGAAGGTGGACATGCGTAGGTTGCTGGCGTAAAACAACCAGACTTCAAAGATGTGGCTCGGATGCGGTTTGGCGCCACACAACATCAGCATCCACCACGGATGCGCTCGGATGCTGTTTACTGAGATTGCTGTGTCGCGACTTCCAAGTTCTGGGTGTATAAATCCTAACACATTTAATGTGAATGTCAATATAAGAGGTGATATGATAGTGTGTTATAAATTCTATAAAAAGTCAATAACCTACATAAAAGTTCGCAGACCGCTGATCAGCAAACCTCTCCCTGCTCTTCTTGAGTGTGTGGGTTGTTTGAAGACCTCCGGCATCGAAACAATACGCTATAGGAACTTTGTCTGGACATATTCGAAAAGCATATTACAAAAATGACAATTAATTAAAGAAACAAAAATGAAACAAGCTAAGCATATGTAAAGACATTATACGATCTTCACCTTTGTCTTCATAATCGTGGCTGAACCCTTGTGTACCTCAATGTCTTGGCCAACGCCCTGTTGGCCCTATTCGTGGCTTTACGATGTCTAAAACCCTCATCCGTCTCCCAGTACACATGCAAAGCCTTTTTAATGTCAGGTCAGAGCCACTACATTAGGTGGTTCCTCCTTATCTGCACATCATAGAGTATACAAATTAAAGAAGTTTAATGTTTACCCAGTTATGCCATCAGACCAAATCAGCATCTTAGTGACTTGCAGTGCTACAGGATTTGGCTGAGATCCATGGGAGGAAGCTAGCACTGCTGTGGGGTCAGCCACAAGAGGTGGCGTAGATGTTTGGGTCTACTAAAGAGGTGGAGACGGTGGAGCAAGAGTTGTAGGGCCCCAATAATTTGGGTTTGAGACCATGATGAAAGGCTAGTCCCCTGGAGCCTACACCTGTGAAGTCGTAGGCTTAGCGGATGTAGAGGGTGATTGAGTAGTTGTCGGGTGTGAGTCACCCGCCTTGTATTCCGACCACGAGAGTAACTCCCAACACTACCTCTATTGGTCATGTCTACCTAAAACAAATAATTAAAATAGTTAAAAAGAGTTTAATCCAAATGTAATTATAATATAGAGAATGATTACTATGGATATAAGTCTAACATATAACATGTAATACAATATTTGAACTTAATCGAACATATAACATAACACAATTGAACATAAATTTACACTCATTCAGATTCCTCTTTTTCTTCTTTCCCATCAACCCCTTGTTCATCATCTTCTTCGATAGAGTTTACATACGAAACATGTCCTTAAACAATTTTAACGAAAATTTGGCAGAATTTTCTTTTAAATTAGAGATCTCCACAAAGAAAATTCTCAGTTTTCATAGTTTAAACAATTGCAAACATATATTAAAACAAACAACTAATACATCTTTTTAAATTCTTTAAAAATTTCGGCAGAGTTTCGACTATAATTAGCGACATTCACCAAATAGCACCAACAATATTGATGTGTGAGGAAGAGACGATGATGATGACGGTGGTGATAAGTATGGGTTTGGAAATTGGAGTGTTTGGAAGAGATAAGAAAATAGTTTGAAAATGTGATGATGATGAATAGTTTTTGGAGGATAAATACAAAAAAAAAAATATTTATTATATATTGACCAAACAATTTAAAGAGCATGATAAAATTTAAATTTATTGAAAATATTAGGAAAAATATAGTGTGATTCGGTCACATGGAATGTGATGACGGGTCGATTTGTGACACGTGATATGTGTATATTGTACTAATACGTGGCAGCATTGTTTTATTAGTTTGGTGTCATGTATTATAATATAATTTGTCAATCTATCATTAATCATTGTAGGAACACCAAAATGGTCTCTAATTTTGCACTAAATAATTTATTTTAGTCAATAAAATTGAATGTTATGAACCAAATCAGTTTCTGTACCAATAGTATATTACTAATTTAAAAACAATTTTTCTTTTTTACTTTAGTCTAAAAAAAACCCGTGTATTTCATAACATTAGCTAACTCATCTAATATTTTAATAATTTCAATAAAATTAGCTCACTTAGCTAGCTTTCCAATATTTATTTAGAAAAAGTATGATAATTTTATGTCTCTATATATAATTATACATTACAACTTTTTTTATTTTAGTTTTATGCAGTATTTTTTGGTTCGACAAAATAAGAATTAATTTATTGCAGATTTTAACTCTACTTAAAAATTTGTTATTAGCTAATAAATTATTACATATTTAATATGAACTTTAAGTTTCTGACATTTATTTAAATAAACAATGCAAATATACTAATCATTTGAATAACTTAAATTGGTTATAATTATACACTATACTAGTAACTAACTTTTTTAATTTTCTTAAAAATAGAATAAAATATATATATAATTTATTAATATTACGTAACATAATATAAGTAAAAAATTAACATAGTATTTTTTTTATTAATTTTAAAAACATAACCGAAGAGATTAGAGCGACAGTATGGGATTGTGAGTCATCTAAGGCGCCAGGTTGTGATGGATACAACATGAACTTCATTAAGAGATATTGGGATGAGATTGGGTTTGACTTCATGGCAGCAGTGATGAAATTTTTTCAGACGTCCAGATTACTGGCGGAGTTTAATATAACTTGGGTGGCATTGGCACCTAAATTTGTTGGGGCGAAGGAGATTAGAGACCTGAGACCCATTAGTATAGTTGGGTGTCTGTATAAGATTATCTCCAAGGTGTTAGTTAGGAGGATGAGATCAGTAATGTCGAGGTTAGTAGGGGAGACGCAGAGTGCTTTTGTAAAGGATAGGAAAATTCATGATGGGCATGATAGCATACGAAACGGTTCATTGGCTTAAAAGGAGGAACAAAGAGACAGCCATAATCAAGTTAGATTTCCAAAAAGCTTACGACTGAGTCAAGTGGAGTTTTGTGGATATTGTGTTGGAGAAGATGGGGTTTGGAAGCAGGTGGAGGTCATGGGTTATGGAGTGTGTAACCACAGCTTCTATGTCGTTCTTGATAAATGACTCGCCGTCTAAACCATTCAAAATGGGAAAGGGTTTGAGACAAGGAGACCTCCTCTCTCCTTTCTTGTTTGTGCTGGTTGTGGATGTCCTGCATAGGATGGTTGGGGAGACAATCAGGAACATGCGTATTTTTTCATTGATGGTTGGTAGAGACAGGGTGGAGCTTTCGCACCTTCAGTTTATTGATGACACCATTCTGTTTTGCCCGTCGGAAGATGAGACCATGAAGAACTACAAGCGGCTACTACGGTGGTTTGAGTTGATGTTCGGGCTCAGTATTAATTTTGATAAGTCCAGTCTAATTCCAATCAATTGTGATGAGCAATTGGTTCAACGTATGTGTAGCTTGTGGGGTTGTAAGTCAGGTACTCTCCCAATGAGATACCTTCGGGTCCCCTTAGGAGCAAACCCAAGACTGCTAAAGACTTGGAAGCCTGTAATCGACAAGGTATAGGAGAAACTAAGTCTTTAGAAATCTAAGGTGCTGAACAAAACTGGAAAGTTGGTGCTCATCAAATCAGTGTTAAATAGCCTCCCGGTGTATTATCTGAGCTTGTATAAGATGCCGAAAACTGTTGCTGAGAAGTTGATTTCCTTGCAGAGAAGATTTCTATGGAGCAAGGAGGATGGGAAGAATGGGATGGCTCTGGTAAGATGGGATTTGGTGCAGGCCCCAGAGAAGCTAGGTAGGTTGGGAGTTGGAGACGCTATGCTTCGTAACACCGTCCTTTTGTTCAAGTGGTGGTGGCGATTTGCGCAGGAAGAGTGCCCACTGTGGAAAAAAATGGTCTATTCGTGTAATAAGCTGAAGCCAAATGAATTACTGTCCACTCAAGTGTTACCTACTAAAGGAGGACCTTGGAAGGATATATGCCAGATACAGATAAAGGACCAAAATATAAGAGATAAGATGATTACAGGTATGTCCATGGAGATTGGTGACGGTCATCGGACTAGATTTTGGGAGGATATGTGGTTACATTGTGGATCTCTCAAAGATCGGTTCTCCAGACTCTTCTCTGTTTCAAGCCAGTGTGATTCGGTTATTGGGGATTGTGGGTTTTGGGATGGGTTAGAGTGGGTTTGGAATTTTCTATGGAGGCGGGAGCTGTTTCCGTGGGAGTTGGATCTGTTGAGTCAGTTACATGAGTCTTTGAGACCTGTGAGGCTGGTATCAAATAGAGAGGATAGAGTGATGTGGAAATATGATAGACTTGGTATTTTTTCGACTAACTCTTTTGTGCAGGTGATACAAGAAGGAGTGCTACCAGAGGATATCACCAGTTACAACTTCACTAAGTCCATTTGGAAAGGTTTAGTTCCACCAAGAGTGGAGCTGTTTGCTTGGTTTGTCTTGACAGGCAGGGTGAATACCAAGGAGAGGTTAACTCGGCTTGGGATACTCAATCAGGATGACAAGAGTTGTGTGCTATGTAACAAGGATGTTGAGCAGGTCCACCACTTGTTTCTTGGATGTGATTTTACTTGGCAGGTGTGGAATGCTTGGATATCTGTGTTTGGCCGGCTATGGTCTCTTCCGGGATCTATGAAGGACCATTTTTTAAGTTGGACAGAAGAACTGCGCAGGAAGGAGGACCGAAAGCAGCGGCTAAGGTGCTTTTGTGCGATCATTTGGAACATTTGGATGAAAGGGAATAAGAGGATATTTTAAAATACAAGCAGAGGTGTGGAGGAAATCATCAACTTGTCCATGTTTAACTGCGACGAGTGGAAGAGTGCACGTTCTTCAAGTTGTTGATGGCTATGTCGAAGAAGGCATGGAGAGTTATTTATTTTGTGTTACATTCTAGAGTTATTGGTTTGTTTTGAAATATCTTTTCCTGTTTGCTCCACCTTAATGTGTTAAGCTCTTTTATTAAAAAAAAAAAACATAATTAATACAATAAAATTATTTTAGCGTATACGAATAATTTGAAAAACCACTTTAAAATTTAATTCAAAATTTATAAGTGTAATATAGGTCCTATTCCTTTTATTAACTAAAGCCGAAGAATAATAAAAAGTGGAGATAAAATGTAATTATAAAAGAAGTTTGGGTGCAAAGTGAAATTAGGCATGATTATATGTAAACACAATTTCAGGGCAAGAAGGTTGTCAGGTCGTCGTTTGCTTTTTGGCCATCTCCCTCTCATCCTTCCTCCAAACGGTGAGCGGTTGGGCGTCATTCATCCTTACACCTTTTGCTTTCGCTGCGACGTCGTTTTCTAATCAACCACGAACCTTCCTTCCTTCCATTCAATCAATTTCAACAGACCCTAAACGTTAATTAGGTTTGTTTCTCGCTTCTCGCTCTTCTCTTACAACTAACCTTGTTCCTTTTATTTATTTATTTATTGGAGCATTTTTTCTTTAATCCTTTTTTTATGCTTCGGTTTGTTTCTTCTTGGTTGATATAATTGTATTGGAGGAGACTCAGAGATTGTGGGATTAGACCTTTCTAGGGTTTGTATCTTGGGATCAGGATTCGGTGAATTGATATTATGGCTGTGTTGTTGTTCTGGTGGTATTATTGTCTTTGATTTTTGGGTTGGTAGATTTTGCTAGTGCGATTCGAGATCTGGGTTTGATTGGTTTTAGGCTGATATTCATGCATTGGAATCAAAAGGGGATTGGAATATTGTTGACTATATAAAATAGTTAGTTATATTTGTTCTGTCGTTGTTATCTGAAACTTAGATTATGGCATGATGATACTATTTCGTTAGATACCATCATATATGCACAGTGATGTAGCTAGCATATAAGCTCTTCTTTGTTAGTTTTAAATTTGTGTGATGGTTATGGATGATACTTTAGTGGGAAGTGGTGGTTTTGCTTTTATTTTGTTACTACCATTGATCAGTGACCAGTGATAGGCTGATAAATTGGTTTTTGAGAAATTTGAGAATTGACATTTTGAAAATTTGCATATGTAAATGTTCATATGGGTTTGGAATCTAAGCAGGGTTCTGTTGCTATTTGGCAGGTATGAAACTCCAAATGTAGGAGAGCAGTAGGAAGGGATTGTTCTTAGAATATTCTTCTACACTGTCCTCTTTTTAAAATATTACATTGTACCTCAATCCATGCTTTAATTCCATTTTGGATGTTTCATTTCAGTGTCTGGACATGGTATAAGCATGAAATGTCTATCATTGACCTGTATAGACATGGTAGAAGAATTTCATTATGAAACAAAGTGACAATTTTAAATTTTCTACTTTTGCCAATATTTCTGTTTCCATAAATGTCTAGCCTCATTTCAGTGATAGTTTTGTGTAGGAAGGCTGCTCTTATGTAAGAATCCGTAATATAATTTCTCATTCAATAGAATATTTTGTCAACTGTTTAGTGCTTTGGATTACTTTTTTTTCCCCCATTAATGTTACAAAATTCATGGTTCACTGGCTGTTCTTTCTCGTTCTAACTTTTGTAACATATAACTGACTTATGGTGGGATTTATTGTTGATTGTATCTCCCTTGGTTTTCAATTTATAGTTCTACTTTTTGACCTATAACTAGCTAAATACATCAAATAATACAGTAATATGCAAAACAATTTTATTTCATAAGTTGAATAAAAGATATATTCAAACAAAACAAAAGTTAACTTTTAATGTAGTTGCACTATCTAAATACCTTGAAGCTTGCTTTTGAAACAGTGAGTTGCTGTAAGCTCCTTGACTGTTTAGCAAATGGACAAGGGACCACCACCTGCCCTCTTTGTTAATGATGGTTCATTCATGGAGAAGTTCAAGCAACTCCAGCAAGAGCAGGAGAAGGAGAAGAATAACAAACTATCCGAGCCTAAACCAATTAAAGTTGTTTCAGGATCTTTGGCTCCTAAAACCTCCATTAGTAGGGTTAATGATACACGGAAAACTTCTCAGGCTGGTTCCAGTGGCAAACTTGCTTTCAGTCTAAAACAAAAGTCAAAGCTGGTTCCACCGCCTGTTAAGTTAGCTGATGATGAAGAAGAAGAAACAGATGCTGGGGATTTTTCAAATGCTGTACAGGCAAAACGCCAAAAAGTTGATCAGGAGGATGGCACTGCACAGCCATCAAGGCAATTTGATGTTGGTAATTACTTTCACATAATCTTTGTGCAGGTAGTTGGTTTGTGTTTGATATTCCAGCTTAATGCTGGATTTTGACAGCATTATTTACTTCCACTGTCTAATTGTGATTGTATAAAGAGGATTTTTGTCTTCCTAATTATTCTTTATAATTGTTGCAATTTATTGATTTATTTCTTAATAGATGAATATGATTTACATTAAAACAACAATATTGCATTGGTATAGTCAACTTTACTGAGCAGGACAAGGCTTTAATTGTTTAGATGTTAATGTGTGCTATGAACTACCTTTCTCACTTTTTTATCGGTTTCAAATTATTGTTTGTTCCAATGGTTTTTGTATTTGTCTTCAGAATATTTGTTATTTTCTTTCTTTGTCATTCTGTTTTCAATCTCCATTTATTTGTGCTAATTTTTGCTGGTTGCCATGGATGTTGGATAAGTATGGGTTTCTAGTTGTTTTACATCTTTTAAAATATCTGAATGAAGAATTTCCTTTGCAAATTACATCTTTGAATACCATATATTTTCACGTGATGATAGAAAAAGGATGAGATAAATATTGCAGAATGAAACTTTTCATTTCATTCACTTTATCCTTCATACAAAGAGTAGAGGAAGAGAAGTTTGGGTGTTGACTTGGAATGTCTTTCTGAAGCATGTTCTAGACTTCCTCTGAAGGTATTTGGTTACAGGAAGGTCAATGTTGTTGCCTCAGCCAGTAGGCATACAGTTGCATCCACAGTATTCTCTGTTTTCCTTTTCCCTTGCTTGAAAATAGAGTCTTCCTTTTAAGTTAAATCATTTCATTGTCGAAGAGGTAACCTCAGTACATTCCTTCTTTGCTCAATGAAGTGAGCATTTCCAATCAGCAAAGAGGAGAAAATGTCTTAAATACTTTTGTGTCATTAATGCAGCTTATGCTTCAACTACCTATCAAGAATCGTGTATTGGCACGCCAGCTACAAGAGTAATTTTCATTCCATTGTTCATGCTCTTGGTATTAATCAGTTTTATAAGTGATATGCAGCACCCCCAACCCCAAGTGATCCAATGGTGAAGAAAGTTGCTGACAAATTAGCAAGTTTTGTGGCTAAAAATGGAAGACAATTTGAGGACGTTACACGCCAAAAGAATCCTGGGGATACCCCTTTCAAGTAAGTTTGGAGTGTGATCATGACCCTATTTCATTGATATTTTGTTTATGATTTCTAACTTCTGACTCTGATGTTTTATATTAATGTGCAGATTTTTATTTGATCCAAGATGTTCTGACTATAAATATTATGAATATCAACTTGCTCAAGAGGAAAAGGCCCTTGCACAGTCCAGGGAACCACAAGCAAATCATAATGGTGAGTTTTTGAATATAAATAAATTATCCAAACCATGTTAAGATGTTATGCAATTTCCTTTTGAGAGATGGACAGATGGTCCAAAAAGCTTTTCTTATGTAATGCTTGGGATATCTTTATCTTTTCACGGTTCACATTATTTATATTAATTTGGCATGTTATATTGAACAGTTATATCCTCAGGAGGTACAGGCAGTTCATCGTCTAGACCAACAAATGGCTCTCAGAGATCATCTCAGCAGCATTCAACCTACCAAATCCCTGCTTCTGCTTTATATGAAAGTGCTGAAATATCAAGGGCTTC
>NC_029792.2:120484089-120498550 GCF_000816755.2 Arachis ipaensis
TAGTTTTGAATGTTTACTATTTTTTCTCTAGCTGTTACTTTGATTAATTCAAAGTTGCATTGCATTTATTCCCTCCATTAAACATATGGAATTTCCAATTTCCTGAATTATTTTGTTTAATTACATTGCATTTATTCTCTCCATAAGATATAAAAGGACTCTTAATTTCCCAAATCTCATCATTGTTTTGGTGAGAAACTTGTTATCAGTGCATGCAATTGTATTTCTGTTGCAGATGAGCCTAGTGGATCATCAAATGCTGATTCTTTAGCACTAATGGAGTTCTACATGAAGAAAGCTGCACATGAAGAGAAGTTGCGACAACCTAAGCAGTCAAAGGATGAGATGCCCCCTCCTGCTTCTCTTCAAGGTTCATAATTGGGTGTTTGTTGATCTTGTATAAATTTTAGTATTTTAGTCACACTGTTTGTGTACTCTTTCCTCTAATGGGAATAATCTTCTAACTGCTTCCTTTTGGGGCACAGCTTCTAATAAAAAAGGCCATCATATGGGTGATTACATTCCGCAAGAAGAGCTTGAGAAGTTCTTGGCTAGCTGTAATGATGCAGCTGCACAGAAAGCTGCAAAGGAGGCTGCAGAGAGGGCAAAAATCCAGGCTGATAATGTGGGCCACAAGCTTTTATCAAAAATGGGTTGGAAAGAAGGTGCTTTATACTTTACACTCTTTTCACTTTACAAGTGGCTGAATAAACTTCCTTGTACAAGTTGCTAAAATTGGCTCAAGCAAAGCTCTAGCTAGTATCTATTGACGTGAAGTGTAACCAACAAGTCCTTACCCTAGAATAAGCTGAGTGATCTAAATAGATAATTTCTTATCTCTCATATCTTGTGCCCTAATTGTCAATCCTTTTATAGGATTCAGTTTGAAGTGGATCAAACGGATGGTAGCCCTATAACTAGAGGTCAAGGGAAACCTCAGAAAACCTTTGAAGAAATTGTTAAAGATTATAAATTTTTTAAACACATAATTTATTATAGGTAACTTAGGTGTCGGTAGATCTATTTATATAGATGACTTCATCTAGCGAGACAAGGTGCAATTGTTATTGTCAATCCTTTCTTATGCTAACATTCTCAATCATGTAATTTCCAGGTGAGGGTCTAGGTGGTTCCAGGAAGGGTATTGCAGATCCTATAATGGCAGGCAATGTTAAGAAAGATAACTTGGGAGTAGGTGCTATCCAACCTGGGGAGGTGACTCCGGACGATGACATATATGAGCAGTACAAAAAGCGGATGATGCTTGGCTACCGCCATAGACCCAATCCTCTGGTAAACAACACCTGTTTTGGTTGTTAAAGATCTTGGAGTGCAATCATCTCAAGTTAATGTAGTCTGTATCTGCATCCTAATTTTGTTTGTTTTTGCAGAACAATCCTCGGAAGGCTTATTATTGATCATTGCGGAGACGGAGGGAACCTCATGTCAGGTCTGTTATGGGAAATTGCATCCTTACAAGTTAATGAAGTAATGCTGTGGTCATAGGATTGTATGAAAATTTTACTCTAAGCTTTTGTTTGTTTTCTTTTTATTTTTTCCGTGAGTAAAAAATGTGTTTTGGTTAGTGTTTGTTTCTATAGCAATCGCAGTAAACAAAGAATAATGCATGTTTTTTTAGCTTTTTGGAGCATGGTATTTTACTCTATCGCTGTAGGCCTGTAGCACATGAAAATTTGTTGATAAGGTGCTTGCTATCTTGGTCAAGCATGTGTTCGAATATTTCGAATATAATTATGATCTAAAGTCTAAATTTAAAAAACCCGAAACTACAAGAAGTTCTCTTGAATTTAGACACTTTTTTTTAACCCAAGCTTGTCCCCCACCGATCTGATCTCTTTGTAGCTTGGTCCAAGGATGCTACATTGCTAAGAAGAGGTAGGTTAAATTTATAATTGCTGAGTGGGCTCAAAAGAAATCCAAAGGCATAAAGACAAAAAAGCAATGGATATAAGTTACACTAAGAATATTGTTTCTGTCCCTCTGGATTATGTAATTGAACAAGATGCCGAAGAGCATTGATCCTAATGAAAAAGTTGTCTGGATTGTGTTAATTTAAAATTTCCATAAAAACATATTTTTTTAAACTTAAGCTTCATTAGGAAACCCATCAGCAGCTGCTGCAGCAGCCACTTGACCACGTTCGTCAACCACCCAAAAGAAAACCCTTTTCCACCCTCATTGGCAACTTTCTTGGCAATACAATCTTCAACTACGACAGCAATGCATAGTGGTTCCAGTACAAGATGTCTAGTTTGTAGCTGGAATCATCGAAATTTACTTATGTTTGATGACATTTCTGCTGCGTAATGTTGCTGTCACTGGTGATGTTCAAATTGAAGCTGAAGGAAGTGATGCTGTAGTTGGTGATGTGGAGGGAGACACGCTGGTGCGATTGGTTTGTATTTTTTTTTTTTTTGTTTTCAAAATTTTGTGAAAAAAAAATGAAAAAACAGGAAGTGAAATAAAAAGCAAGATTTTGTTATTTTTTTTTATTTTTCATAAAATTTAAAAAACAAAAAATACTAAAAATAAAAATGCAAACCAAACATACAATAATACACACCTTGAATAAATTTAAATCAGAGTTTTTCTTTTGGATCTTGGAAATCATAGTTGTTTCAAAGGGCTGCCAAATACTTGGCCCGCTATCTATTCTGCTAAGGGTATTTTTTTCTCTGAAAAGAGCTATACTCTTATGTGATATTGGTCTCTCATACTAAAACTTTATGTGGTAAGCGTAAATAGTTGTAAGTGTCAATTTAAGGCCTTACCCCCCAAGTACAACAAAATAAAAAAGCCTTACCCCATACGAATATATTAGAAGGGTATGATGCGGATATGACAACATAAAGGTGAGAAAATAAGCACCTAAGTGGGGAAAAAAGGTCAATTCCGATTCCACTTATCTCCTCTCTAAATAGTTTATATAATATTAGAAATTTCTCTGTTTGTAAAATTAAATTATACGTTAGCTGATTTGACATTTAAATTATATAATATTTGATGATTTATATATTTTGAAATAAATATATTGGCTTGATTGTTATCTAAGTGTATGAAATAACAAACTCATTTTACATATTCTTCCACATTTAAAACAGTATTTTTAGTCATAAAATCAGGATACAAGTCTTTCAATTCTAACTTAGAATATCAAATTAAAGAATATCACTTATAAAATACCAGAAAAAAAAAAGAAAATATTTATCTAAAAATATAAGAATCAAAATAATTTAGTCAAAGAAAAAGAGTTAAAAATAAACTGAAAAATGCAATGAGTATTCTTCCCCACTTTTCTAATCAGAAATGAGAGAAATTCCCAAATATATTTACGAAATACCTACCATTTATACTATCTTGTTTAATGTAAAATATTACTCTAATTTTAAATTATTTATCCCTATTTTCTTTTTCAAATATGTTTTTATGGCCAATATCTTTGTATCTTGTATCACAAGGGAGTAGGCAAACACTATCTAGACATGTGTGGTTTGAATTTATGTTTGGTGTGTTCATCTATGGTTTGAATTTATGTTTTTGTGTTCATTTTTATTATACTTTTATTTTCATAATTTGTGAAGATAAAAAATATAGACTAATATTACATGACTAATAAAATATTAAATTTTATCTCCTAAATTTTAAACTTTAAATTCTAATAATATAAAAAAAAAGTATTAATTCTAAGGTAGTGTTTATTTTTAGAGATAGGACAGAACATGACACTGAGACAGAGATAATAGCACAGAGACATTAAAAGTTATTTTTTGTGTATTGTGTTTGGATACGATGTACAAGACAATAATGTAATGTGCAGTATTATGTTTGGATACACATGGACAAGACTAAAATATTATATGAAATGACTAAAATAACCATGTGATTTCAAATTTTCTGGTACAAATTAATTTAATAGAGAATGAGAGTACGTAGAAGTACAGACAATGGGAATTTGAAAAAAATGTTTGAAAGGGCAAAAAATTTTAATAAAAAGTTATATAATAGTATTTATATTAAAATAAATTTATAAATATAATTATTTTATTTTTAAATTTATTATTAATATGTAGGAATACATATGGTTAATATTAACAAAAAAATAAATCTGAGTTTGATTAATAAAAAATTTCGTTTAGGATAATAAGCTAAATTAATTTTAAATATAAAATCAGTTTTAAAAAAGAATCTGTTTTACATGAAAAAAATTAGTTTTTGCACGTAAAAATCTATTTTTATTTAGAAAATCAAATTTTTTTTAATCTAAAAACTGATTTTTCCTTTCAAAAAATTAATTTTTCTTTAAATTATATAGATTCATTAACAACTTATAAATTATTTTTTAGTATTTTAAAAGATCAATTTAATCTTTATAATGTTTATCTTTCAAAAGTCTGAAGACTAATTATTTTTGTTATTATTTTTATTACAAATCAAATAATACAATACAAGGTTAAAATGATATTGAAGTAAAAACGATAAGAAAAAAGAAATTATCCAGCTCAATAAAAATTTTTACAAAAAGGAAAGAGCACTTAAAAAAAGAGAAAGAAGGAGAACGTAGAGAATAGAGATAGAGAAAGAGTATGGAGAAGAAAGTAATTAGGAAAACCGTAAATTAGGAAAAATAAGAAGGGATAATAGTGGAATAATAAAAAATATCTATGGAAAAAAAAAATCATAAAAAAGTCTGCGTCCCTCTTCCAAATCCCATATCCATCATTCTCCTTCGTAAAAGAGTAGACACAAAGGTATAAAAAATTATTTCGAAGACAAGATGTTCAGTGTCCATGTCTTTGCTTTCAAACACTTTTTAAAGATGTGCTGTGCATATTTCCGTATCCTGTCTCCGAAAACAAAAACTACCTAAATATTTGCTAATATTAATAAAAAATGTTAGCTAGATATTTTTCAAAAGTAAAAATACAATATGTGGTGCCAAAACTAAAAAGCTTATTGGGGGACACATAAAATGAAAGGAAACTACTTACTATTGTGTCTATTGGCTAGCCACAAAGCAAATCCTACCAAGAAAACAGATTCAGAAAAGAAATTACATATCTATAAGTAGATGAGTTCTGCTAAGAACAAAACAAAGAAAATTAAACACAATATATTTATCCAAGTAGCTGAAAACGACCAATTATAGAGGTGCTAACGTAGTTCTTTCTAACATAATACCAAAAAGTTCCAAACTTTTCTGATTTTCTTTGGACTGGTTTAAGTTTCAGTATTGGGAGACAGTTATACACCAATAATAAAGATTACTTAATTTTTTGTTTGGTAGGCCAAAAAAAAAAAAAAGAATAATAAGTAATAATATAATATATCTAAGATATGCCATTAGCCCACTTGCAATGTTAACTATGTAATAATAAGTCTCTTATTACGCTTTAAACTTGGTGATAACTAATAAACATTAAACAAAAATTGTTTCTTAACTTGAGTGGAAATTAAAGCATCTTCTTTTTTGTTTTTTCTCCCTAAGTGCAATTGTTCCACTTTACCTATCACTTCCCAATTCTTATTCCTAATTCCACTAATGGAACATCCTGCATCCAAAATAAGATGCTTCGTAACGTCATGTCACTGAAACTTAGGTTAACCGTGTGGTTAGTTTATTAGTCCATTTAAGTAAGTATTAGAAATTTAAATTTCGTCTTATAATATATATATAACAGTTTATTGATTAATGACAAATTTTTAAATAAAGTCTCAGATCTGCAGTAAATTAGTCTTTGAGAGTTGGATTGAAAAATACGTGAGGGAAAAAAAAGGTTATGAAATGTCTTAATCAATGGCCATAGCAAACCCATTAACATGATGATGTTTCAAATTAAATCATATCAGATCAAATCAAAATAACATATGCCCAAATTTTAAAATTGAAATTGAGAATGGTATCGCCATCAATAATGGAAAGTTTATGCCGTACATAATAAAAGATCCAAATCTTGCTGAGCCTGCATTCACTGGGAACATGTCCTCTCTGAAAATAAAAATGGAGCTAATAATGAAATTCTTTAAATAATAACTAAGGCAATTAAATTTGAGAGTTTACTTAAATTCTTTAATTTGTACGACTCGATTCGTAAGCTTAATTATCGATTGATTGATCATTGTATTAAAAATTGTGAAAACAGTGATAACTTATGAAACGAGAAATGTTATTTAATAAAACAAAGAGAACCACTTTTTGTGGCGATGGAAAGGGTCTAACTGTTAAGAACAAAAATGATTTCTCACAAAATGCAAATGCTATGCTGTAAAGAATGATTGTTACTTCGTTTCTTTAATGTTTCCTTCCCATGCAAGTTGGATTACCGGTTTATATCAAAATAGACTTTTAAAATATTTTAGGAAAAAAATTAAATGTTTTGAATTAGTTTTTAAAAGATATATTAAGTTTTATATTGTCTAAAATAAAAAGTATGATGATCTTTATAAATGTGAAGCAACTCTTAATTTTTGGAGTAAAGTAAGCATATTTAATTTCTTATATAGTATCATAACATTTTTAAGAAATTGTTACTGGACCCGAAACATCCTCAGGTCACAATAAATTTACGGATTAATACTTAAATTCATCCCTAAAAAATTAGATGATCTTCATTTTCGTCTCCAAATGATTTTTTTAATCAAATTAGTCTCTGAAAGATAAAAGGTAATAAGTCAAATTAGTCATTCCGTCAGTTAGATGATGACGTATCACGTTAAGTGACACGTGGCAGGTCAGTGACACGTGGCACTTGACATGTAAACAAGTTTTTTATAGTCAAAATAGTCCTTGAAAGTCTAGACGTAAGTCATTTTCATCCCTCAAATTTTAAAAATTAGTCAAACTAATCCTTAATAGGATCCTCTTAATAGCACTATTTATATGCTTGTCCAAAAAGTAATGTTGAGAGAAATTCCTGCTTAAGACATCATATTAAATCCCTAGAAATTAGTCAACCCTTCATTGTTTGTCAGGTTCCGGACATTTCAAGGAAAATTCAAAAGAAATTTTATCTTAATACGAAGCATATCTATTTATATAATGTACTAGTGCGGAATAGCCTGTATTATACATAGGTATAATATTTTCTATTTTATTTTATCTCATTGATTTGTGAAATTAAAAGAAAAATTATATAATCTATCTCAAACATATGAAACACACAAATTTATTATGATCTTTGTACGTATTACGCTGAAAAAGCAATTCGTTTATAATAATAATTAAGCAAAATTTGTGGATCTTCTTGAATTTTGACTCTAAGTATCACTACCATTACATCCTATATGTAAGTAATACCGTAATGGAAAAAAAAAGATGTAGTAGAAAAAAAATAGCAGTATAACTTTGTTTAGGTTAACATACATAAATTTTGATTTTGAGCATATAACTTTGTTTAGGTTAATAAATACATACATTTCAATTTTGAGTATATATATATATTCCAGCAAAATGTAATAATGTAAGAAAAAAATTTTAGAATAGAAAAGAATAAGAGAGATTTTGAGAAGAATTAAAGGAGAAAGATAATTTTATTGAAAAAATTTTTAAAAAGAAAAGATATAATTACTAATGTTTTGTTTGTCAATTACATTTCTATTAAAATTAGTAGTATCAAAAAATATTTCAAATTTAATATTATGAAGAAAAAATAAAAAAAAAATTATATAAGGACTAATTTGACTAATTTTTAAAATTTGAGGGATGAAAATGACTTACGTCTGGACTTTCAAGGACTATTTTGACTATAAAAAATTTTTTTACATGTCAAGTGACACGTGGCATCCACGTGTCACTGACCTGCCACGTGACGTGCCACATGTCACTTAACGTGACACATCATCATCCAACTGACGGAATGACTAATTTGACTTACATTTTATCTTTCAGGGACTAATTTAATTAATAAAATCATTCAAAAACGAAAATGAAGATTGCGTGATCTTTCAAAGTCGAATTTGAATATTAACCCATAAACTTACGCTCTAAGTCTTTGTCTAATCTTTTTATAAATGAGACAACTCTTATTTCTTGAATTATCTTTTAAAATAAATTGAAACAATAGTTATTTTATGAACTAATTTTTGAGATAAATTAAGCTCATTTAATTTCTTATGAGATATAATAATAAATCGAATTGTATTTTCAGTTAGATAATAATATAGTTAAAAAATAATTGATGTCATGTGTTTTTATCTAATTCACAAAAATGACCAAGATAACTCATAAATGATAAATATATTATTCATTCGTGGACTATTTTGAATTTAAATAAAAATATATGATTATGTAATATAACCGATAGCTTTCAAGATGGATCCAATAACAGAAGCTCCACTTTTCATCAGCATACCTAACCTTATCTTAACGAGAAAAGTGTTATGGCTGCTCCCTATAGAGTAAAAGATAAATGTGGTTAACCTTCTCAACAAGTTAGTAGGTTGCACATTTTATTTAGGACAAAAAGAAAAAAAAATCCACTCTCCTCTCTATTATATTATTGTAGAAATATTGTATAGTCATGTAGAAATATTGTAATTTGATCTTTCAGCATTAAGAATTATATTCTAGAGATAAGAGAGTTAGTACAGTAATGTCTTTAAATAAGTGATTCGAGATAAATATGAATATTATTGTTCATTTTATTGAGTAATACTACATATTTAAATTTTTTTATGAACTAAATCCAATCAAATTAAATAATAGAACTTAGAATAATGTTAGATATAATTAATTTTTATTAATAATTAAATTTAATTAACAAAAAGACTTAAATGTATAACCATATTATTTTTAATGTAATGCTCTAACTTGTATATTCAATCTATCATCATTAATTAGTTTGTTGTTTAATACCAAGGTTTTGTTATGCTAGTGAATTTCAAAAGCTAAAGTAAACAAATTTATATTTTAATGGTTTTTTTTTTTAAATTGAAAGAGAAAAATCACATCAAACTAATATTAATTTGATCTAATTAAAGATGATAGATAGACTAATTTATCCCGCTAATAAATTTTGGTTTGTCTTGTCAAGACAGACAATGAGAATTTCTCTCTCACTTATTTTTTTGGCTATGTTAATCCACCATAATTTTTTTAATTTAAAAAAATAAAAAATAATATTATTATCAACTGAATTAAAAAATAAAATTCATACTCCACCAAAACCCACAAGATACAATTTTGACAAATAATTTTTTTTGGAGGACAAATTCAATTTTCAAGTTCAACCTGTTTGTCACCCTAGATCCAACCACATTACAGTATTTTTGTACCTGGAGACATAAATAGGTAAATTGCTACTGACTTATTATCACCGTCCGTACTCCTATAGTTTAGTATAAATTAATGAAAGAGTTTTAAGTGTATCAGAAACATCGGTATTCCAGTTATTTTAACCGTTAATCTGAATTATAAAAAATATATATAATATATTAATTAAAATTAACGGTTAAAATAATTGAAACACTGATATTTCTAGTACCCTTAAAATTTTTCCTAAATTATTTATCACATACTCTGATCCTATAGTTTTGAAAATGCAAGTAGCTCCATGAAACTTGCATGAATTATTGTGGCACTGCATTGCTTGCTGCGATAGTAATAATGAATATTTTTTTGGGAGTAGACTTTTATTTTCAACTTTAACTTTGCAACTCTTAGAGGGAAACTATGATCTATGCATGCCTTGCCCATTCAACAACAAGAGTTGACCTTGAATTTAATTTGCGTAAAAAGTTAAATAATTGACGGTGCAAAGAAAGCATCACGAGATAAACATGTACAATAATCGATCATCTACTAATTAATAAACATATAATAATCATTTTTTTTATTTTTTATGTTTAGTTATATATAGCTTTGTATGTGGACTTTCCAATATGGATGGTAATTCACTAATTCCAAAGAGGCAAAGACCTTCTTCCGTCTGTAAGACTTTTCTTTCTTTTCTTTTATTTATTTTAATTTTAGAAAAGAACAAACTTTCTGTGATACTGCTGCTGGAGGCTAACACATTTTTTCCCCCATGATATGTTCACTTAGGTTTTTAAAATTTAAAATTTATAACAAGATTTAGAATTTAGGGTTTGATTTAATGTTATTATTACTTATTAGGCTCTAAAATTCAAAAACACTGTAGTTCTTACATTTTAAAAAACGCATTAACATTCGGTAATGTAATATATATCTTAATGATATTCGGAGGAATAAATTAATGGGTTCAAGTTAAAGTTGATCCACTATCAAAATAAATTAAAATTTTTTCTATAATAGTTTTTTTTTTATTTTCCATTATTTATAATAATTAAATATTTATACTAAAAGTTTAAATTATTTTATAAAATATATTTTTTTATTTAGCAGATGTTAAGAACTTTATTTTATTTTATGATTAAAAAATTTATTTAATATTTATTAGCTTATAAAATAACCAAACCATTAAAATCTTACGTTGAAAATTTATATATTTTATTAGGTGAAAACTCGGTGCAGTCGACTTCAAGTGAAGTTGATAATTGAAAGTCGTTAGATAATTTAACTAAATTTTTATCTAACAGTTTTCAAGTGAAGTCGACTACGTTTGAGTTTCTACTATTTTATTATTTTTATTATAAAACATATAAATATTTAATTAATCTCATATAATACGTACATCCGAACATATATACGTACAACGTGCCGTTAAGGTATACATACTACTTGATTATTTCTCTTCTTATCACTTCTTTGAAACGATTTTGGAAATCTGATGGTCTTGCCTTAGCTTGTTTTCATTTTCATGGTCAACAAATAAAACTTTCCACACATGATGATGGACTTGCCTTATTTAAATTAGAAAAAACATTCTTAATTAAAAAGATATATAAATAAATATTGGCCACCAATCTACTTGCTACAGTGTGAAGGCAAAATATTTTGACTGTAACATAATAAAGATAGGAAAGTGAAAGAAGCTACTGTATCTGAGTCAGCAAATTTGTAAGACTTCAATATTTTTTCTTTTCTCCCTCTTTATTATTAGTCTTTTCTGGGCTACTATACTCTTAGGTGAATAATGATGGCTTGCATGAACAGGTCCTTTTCCATTCACATTTGTATTTCTTTGAATTTGAATACTTATATTATTCAAATTTAGAACCTTATTCAAAAATTAGAAATATAATTAAAGAATTAGTCTTTTTTGATCTTGCTGAGTCAATAATGTAGACGGTGGTGTTAAAAAATTTGAGAGGATTCATTTTCTATTAGCGCCTATAGAGAGGACGAGAATTTTCTTTAACAGTATTGGCAACCAAATATAATTTTTATTTATTCACAAATCAAATATATCATTAAACAATTTTAATGAAAATTCGATAGAATTTTTTTTTTTTAATTTAGAGGTCTCCACAAAAAAAGTTATCAATTTATACATAGAAGATAATTGCAAACATAAATTAAAACAAATACACATTCAAACAAATATCAAATCCTAGTCGTTCTAGTGCGCATTCCCTTATTACTCTGTAATTTTTCAATAAATAAGGATTTTGAAAAAGCACCAGGCCACTAGGCAACTTTCTCCTACCTTTATCCTAAAATTCTATCATAAAAAAATAAGTTTAACATAAAGTTTTAACAATTTAACATGTTTAAAGATAAAAAATCAATCTTGATAATGCACAAACAACTCAAGTATATTACACTCACCCTTAGTTAGTTACTCCCAACCTCAATAATCTGTAATCATACCTTATAAATATCTTCACTGTACCTTCTTTATGATCAATTTTTCACAATCAGTAATGAACAACATTATTGTTCTCTCCCACTCTCTTCTACACTCTTCTCTCATCTTCCTTCTATGAGCTCTCAAAACTCTTATCTCTTCTCATTCTTCCTAAAAAATCTGATACCTTACAAAATTACACCCTACCTAATCTAATTTAAATTCTAATACACTAATTAAATTAACGTAACAAATCCTAATCACATATTTCATTAACAAAATTTAATAAAATACTTAATAAAATCTTAAATAAACGAAAAAAAATTCTTAAAAAATATAGAAAAATTATCTCTGATGGTGACTGCAGGATGGTGAAAGCGTGGTGGTGATATGAGACGACAATGAAATTTATGATGGTGGAGTTAGAGTTTAGTAAATCCTAGGTTTAATATAACTAACAACCAAAAGAAAAAATGGACAACTTACGTTTGGCATAGTAGACCTCAGTGGTATGTAGTGACGGCAATGCGGTGACGACCTCCGATGGCAAGGAACGCCAACAATGACGACGAAAACTTTTCACGGACAGAACTCCACTAGCAGTGAGGACAACATACTGATCTCTGATGACGACATGGCTAAGTGGCAGTAACGGCAGCTCTGGTGGTGGCACAATAACCTTCAATGGAGGAGAGGGAGAGAGACGAGAGAGAAAAAGGGAAGAGAGAGAGCATTTGCATAAGTAAAGAGAGGGGTTTTACATTTGAATTTTATCCTAAATTTACCGTCAGATTTACCGATAGAAATATCATACCGTAAGGTGTTGGTCGTTGCATAAGCATCGCGTTTTCACTAATTCGTGTTACAATTAGAAATTTTCAACGAAAAATCCGACACTAAATTTGACACTAATAATAAAATTAATTATCATGCACTTATTTACCTTCGGATTTGCTTATGAAATTTTGATCATCCGACAATAAGTTACTCTCGGGACGAATTTTTACTCGTAATCGTAAAAAAAAAAATCCACCCCTAAATCTACCAATAACATTCACTACTAAATCCAACAATAAATCTAACAGTATTAAGTATATTTTTTGTAGTGTAAAAATTCTATGTTAATGCTATTTTCTCTTTAAATTTGGACATCTAATTTTTTTTTACCGTCTCTTAACATCAAATAATGAAACTCGCCTCTTGATATCTCTTTAAAAATACTTTTATTTATAAGTTATCTTGAAATTAAAGAAAAAACCTAAATAATTACATTATATAGGATAAATTACTACTTTATCTCCCACAATATTTAGTTTTTGACAATTTATAAGGGCGACCTAATGTCTTGATCCTTTAAAGATTATTTTTGTGCGACGAATGTATGAAATATGTAAAAGATTTTAGATATTATATTTAAACGTAAGTTTTTTTTTTTTAATAATTTTGCTTAAAAGAAAAATCTTTCTATCTTACATGATTTTACAGTGAATGGATTTTATTCTAATTCTATTTATACAAATATATAGCTAAAATTAAAAAAAAATGAAAAAATGAATTTATAGAGATTATTTTTTTCTTAGTCTTTTTATACATTTTTAAATAATTATTCAAATCTTCTAAGCGAAAAAATAAATGCATAGTTTGTTTAGTATTTATAAAAAAGTAAAACATTTTTTCAAATAAAACAATTTTTAGAGCTAACATATCATTTTTTCTTTTAAATACAGTTTATATAGAAAAATGATTTTTTTGACCAAAATAATAATTTAGTCATATTACTTATAATCTTTTGAATAAAATAATTACTTTTTGTATTTTCTTTTCATTTTATTCTAAGCATCGAGCCTATCATTTTTTAAGGGTGATTCACCTAGATAAAATAAATAGAGTTTAAAATTACGCAAATATGTTAAATCAGAATTGGTTATATTTCTGTCCTAAATATTTTTATATATATCAAATCAAATTATCTCGATTTATACTATTTATGTGTAAATCGAATTAATTTGATTCAATTTATTATGTATATGTTGTATCAGTAGTAAATCTTCGATATAAATCAAATTAAGTTAATTTGATTCGCATAAATCGAATCAATTTATATAGAAATAGTCAAAACAAGATGAAAAATGCTATTTATATACCAAAATCAGCCACCAATATATTTGTGTATAAATACATATGTGGTTTAATTTATTTCTAATGTGTATTTATATTTCAATATGTATTTTATACTGATTACTGATTTTGGTGACTAATTTTAGTGTACACATAGCATAACCCAAATAAGATATATAACAAATTCTAATTTAAGATATCTACGTACTTTTAAATTTTATTTATTTTATCCAGGTGAATTATCTATTTTTAATGTATATTGTATTATATAGGCTCCCATTTTTGATAGTATTCAAAATTGTCACGTATAGATTATAACTTGCCACGTCATGGTGTGAAATAGTTTATTCATAACACAGTTTTTCATTGAAGCACATACTCGAAGGGAGGGGAGTAGAAGTTTTCAAAGTTCTACATGACTCTTTTAACTTTCAGATAGAAAAAAAAGGGTTAAGTTCAATTTTGGTTCTTAGCGTAGAGGTCGAAAATTTGTTTCGTCCCCAAGTTTTTTTCAAACAAAATCGTCTCCGAAGCTCATACTTATTTTAAAATGGTCCTGTGGACAATTATGCCCCTAAATTCGTTATTATCTGTTATTGTTTGTTAATCGAATAATA
>NC_029792.2:120498685-120503536 GCF_000816755.2 Arachis ipaensis
TAATCGAATAATAATAATAATAATAATAAAAATAATAATAATAATAATAATAATAATAATAATAATAATAATAATAATAATAATAATAGGGAATGTTGTAGAAGAGAGAGGAGAGGATCGTATTGTTGCCAAGGCTCAGAGGAAGGAAGCTGCGTTAGGGTTCGACGAAGTGGAGGTAAGGGATGGAAACGCCGCTTCAATGGCTTCCTAGAGTTCCAGATCAGGTCGAATTCGATCACCTGCGAAGGAGTTGGTATGTGGGCATGGAGAGAGGCCAATTCTGCGAACCTCAACGACGAAGGACAACCTAGACTATCGATTTTGGGGTTACGTCTACTATGAGGTATTTTGTTGGGCTCTATTTTGTGAGATTGAGTTTCTCCATCTGGGTTTCCTTCATCTTAGGAATCTTGGGTTGTGATAGGTTCAGGATGCCTGTGATTTCTTTAGGTGGACAGACCCAGAAGCTGGAGGAGCGCAGCAGGATTCTGAAATTGCAAGAAGCAGGAAGAAAATTACATCCTTGAAGACAAGGTTGAAGGATGTCGAATGGAAGCTGAGGATTGTAGCTACTTTAGGGGTAGTCGGGTGGATTGAGTTTTTGTATTTGTTGCTGCATAATCCACACAAATTAAGGCAACCATATAGAATGCACTTAAATTTCAGATGATTAGAACATGAATTTTAGGATTTTGTTGTGTTCTTTTGGTTATTTGATAGGGTTACTGTTAATGTTACAATGATCTTTTGTGCTGTATCCTTTGTGAACATGTTTGAATGTATGAATGAAAGTGTTGTGCTGATTTCCAAGCATAAAGCAGAAGATATGTGTTACAATACTCTAAAGTAGATATATGTGCACTTGGTAATGACATAAAACACAGACCAATGAACCTTAAAAAATTGACAATTTAAGTCATTCATAACACAATCCATAAGTCAAGAAGGCCAATTACAGAACTAAAGATGTCACTTAAACAAAAAAACACAGACCAATAGTGTTCATAAACAAAGTTGAAACCAGTTAACCACATAAAACAAAATAACAAGATAACATTGTTTGAGGCCTAGTGAAACAGCCATAACAAAAAAACACAGACCAACAGTGTTCATAACTAATGATTTCTAAAGATTGTCCCATGCACTAGGAGGCAATTTTGCCATTAGCTTCAGCTTCTGCAGTGGGATATGAGGTGCACCAGTCTGGATAACAGAAAAATGCCTCTTTCTGTCAGTTGGTTGACTGTCTGACTCCTTGTTGCTAGTAGAGGATGCTGCTGCACTACTCTTCTTAGGCAATGGTTGAGATAAAGGAGCTTTAGGGTTGGACTGAGGTGGTGCAGGCCCTGGTTTTTTAGCCTAGTTCTTGGGCTGAGTTGAGTGATCAATGGGCTTAGCTGTTAATTTTCTGGGCCTGGTTACTGGTTTCTTAGGCTGAGTTGTTGCTGGGTTGGGCTGAGTTGTTGCAGAGTTGGGTTGAGAGCATGAAGTTCTGCTAAGTTTTCCTCTTTGTACTGTTTGGCCAAGGGGTTGTGAGCTTGCAACCTTAATACCTCTCTTAGGACCCTTGCCAGCTTGTTGAGTTGCATATTGGACCTGTGAGGAAAATAAAACATTAGTAACATTTTTAGAACAATTTAATATATACCAAACTGAACCCTATAACAGTGAACCACATACCTTCTTCTTAGGCTTTGTGCAACCTGACTTCTTGTGCCCTAAAGCACCATAATTAGAGCATTTCTGTGTCTGACCCCTACGGGAGAGGTGAGTTTGGCTTCTATTATCCTCATCCCCAGGTCCTCGCTTCCTCTTCTTAACTGGCCGGTGACTTGGCCTCCTATATGGTGGTGGCATGATATCATCATACTTGGATCTCTCCCACAGATCTGGCCCGTTCAGAGGATGTATCACTTCCTAGTAGCACCTTAGGTAAGCATTCTTTTTGTAATGGTCATCCACAAAAAGCTCCAAGTCCAACCCCTTGAAGGTTATGCTGCTAATGGCATGAGGACAGGGTAGCCCGCTCATCTGCCACCTCCTGCAAGAACACTTACCAGCAGATAGATCCACAACAAATTTGTCTAACCCACACATCACCTCATACTTACTAGCAGCTGACCAAAATGGCCTCCAATCCCTAGCATACTTTGCCTTTTTCTCTAACTTCTTCTTAATTGTTGGCATAATAAAGGGTCTACAATGTTGGAAGCTCTTTTTGCATGCATCGAAGCAGACATACAATCTCTGGAATACACAATTATTCATCAATTCTGGGTTCTGGACCTCCGGGGCAAAATCTGGGCTCCTAATCACTTTCAGGCTGACCGATGAATCTGGATTTGTCCTTAGAAGCTCAGCACAGTAATCATTAATCCTTTTATACTGCTTCCTAAATGCACCCTGAATTTGACTTAGTGCCTCTTGCTTTGATTTGGCTACCATGGACTTGGTCATCGTTACATTCCATTTCTTGTGTGCCTTTGCTTGTAACTCCTTTATTTTAATTCTAGGATTAGACTCTACCTTCTTCTTAAACTGTGCTCCAAGCCACTTAGTGTGCAGTATGCCAACCTTGTGTGTTTGCACGCAGGTGTGTTGCAGGTTCATGCTTCTTAACTACCACGTCGATTCATCCCCAACCCTATGTGCATAGAGCCAGAATGGGCAATCCTTTTGACAAACAGCTCTAACCCTCACCAAATCACACTTCTTAAATTTGATGCTCCTAGCCGTATGAACTACATAAACCAACACAGTCTCTTTAAATTCTTGTCTGGATGCATAAAGTGTTTCTACCTCCCATCTATAGCTACTCATATCCTTCAAAGGTTTATGAATTGGAAATCTTTGACCCCCCACGATCTGATACATCATCAGCATCATCCTCGGCATCATCATCATCCCCCTCATCTCCACCAATCATATGGTCTATCTCCAACTCATCACTATCTGCTCCATCCTCATCACTAAACTAACTTATCCCAGTCCCTTTTCCCTTTCCAGCAATAGCTTCCTTAGGCTTAGAATTATTCTTGTCAAATCCACTATCACCCTCATACTCCTCCTCACTATTAGTGAAGTGAACGTCTCCTGCACTGCCCCCTTCTCATAGATGGCACATATTCGGGGTCCTCACTGTCTTCATCACTTGTTCCACTTCCATCTACTCGAAACTCATCCCCCTCATCTCCACCCTCGGTTCCCTTATTAGGTTCCCCACTTGCCTCTGTTGCCTCAGTCCCGTGCCCTTTGAAAACAACCAAGACAAGCCCATCATCTGTCCCCTCTTCAGCAACTCCCCAACGTCAACGTAACCCACTTTCGGAAACGGCTCCGCATTGCCCACATCGTGGACCACATACAACTCTACCAAGCCCCTTAACCCAGCAATGTTGCACATTTTGATTGCGTCTTCGTCACCCTTCAGCATCTTCAAGCTTGTCTCCAAATCATCCAAGCTTGGATCTTTATACCACAACGCTTCAATGTTGGCCTGCAAGTACCCTAACTGCCTTAGCTCTTCATAGGCCTCAAACACAGACCAACGATCGCCGTCAATATCCTCGATAATTGTACTTTGACCATTCAAGTACTTAAATACCCCCTCTTCATATCCGAATGCACCCCATGATGCACCCTCATGTTCATGTACACCATCTTCTGCGCATTCAACCCTGTTATACAACAGAATACATTACTAAAACACATATATAAAAACCCTAGCTATAGCAGCAGACTCGAAAACTTGCATTCAACCCCAAATGCTCAAAAAGAGCAACATGGTGATGAACGGCAAACCCCAAGATGTTGTAAATAGTTGACATGATTGATAGAGGGATGGAAAGTAATCGTACCTGGACAATCTGTTGTTGCAGCGATGAAGATCAGTCACCAATGTCACAGCACACCAATTCTGAAGCTTAAACCCCCAAATGGCGACAACCCTTTCAGTACACTCTCTTCGCACCTACGTATGAGGGTTTCACACCAACGTTTCAACTTTCAAGTGTTTTAAGGAACATTAGGAGTTTCTTGATGAGCAGGAGTACACTTCGCGGGAGTGAAAATTAAGGGACACAAATTGCAAGGGCAAAATTGTCATTAAATTTTATTTTTGGTGCAAAAGGTCCATTTTAATAAAAGTATGAACTTCGGGGACGATTTTGTTTGAAAAAAAACTTGGGGACGAAACAAATTTTCGGTCTCTACGTTAGGGATCAAAATCGAACTTAACTAAAAAAAATTATGAATTTCTAAATAAATCATACCTTTACTCTCTATAAATTAAATTTCGCCTAAAGTCTAAAATTTCAAAATTTCTAACATACATATTCTTCATTATTTTGAAATTATATTTTTTTTTCAACCATGTTAAATATATACTAAAATCAGCTATCGAAATCAGCTAATAGTATAAAATATATGTTAAAATATAAATACATATTAAAAATAAATTGAACGAAACATATTTTTATATACAAATATATTAGTGACTAATTTTTTTTATACAACTATCATTTTTATTTCTCTCTAGTCCAACTTTCGATAATCCATTTCTAGTTTGGTCATGGTTTTTTCCTTATTCTTTTAATTTCAATAATCCTGTGGTGTATTTTGTTTTTTTTTTTGTAGTGTTTTTTTTCTTTTATTGGTGGTGCAATTACTGTTTATATCTGAAAAAATATATCGAAAATAATATTTTGTTCATTGAACATTTACAGATCAGTAAATGTTTTAGATTTATTCAGAGAAGAAAAAGAATATCTCATAATATTGTAACACTTTTAATTTTATGTCATTTTAAAAACAAAAGAGATTAAAATTTATCTCTATTTTTATATATTAAAG
>NC_029792.2:120503684-120513059 GCF_000816755.2 Arachis ipaensis
AGGATATTTTAAGATTATATTATTTTTTAAAAAAATAGCAGCCAATACAAATTTAATCAAAAATTTAGTAAAAATATAAAAACTAACAAAAGAATATAAAAAAATCTTTAATTGTAAAATTACTGCTGAATTATTTCAGTTATGAAAAACTTTAATTCATTTTATTCCTTTTCTTTTCTTCTGATTCCACCGGTCCACCCTAGCATACCCTAAATATAAAATGGTCCTTATTAATTGTATGTTTTCCAACCAATCACTAGGGTTTGCTCAGTTGTTTTAGATCACTAGAGATTAGTACTCTCTCTCCCCATTTCCCTAGGTCTGAAAACCTCTTCCTAACAAAAAAAAATTAAAAAAACATGTTTTCAACCAATTACCACTTCTTAACAAGTAAAAGTCATTGCTAAAGTTTAAGGACAACAATCGTTATCAAAAAGTGCCTTTTTTCCATGTTAATAATTAATTAATAATTGCTTAGAAAATTGATGATAATTATTTTTATTAAACTAAACAATGAAAACATTTAGTAGGATATAATGGAAGAACCTAATAAAGCTAAAAGATAAATTGCCCCTTCCAGAAATCCAAAGAGCACCAACCATAACTTTGGCCTTTTTTATTCCCCACACCATCATTAAATCCTTATTAATTATTTAATCCCCATATACTGCAAGGTATAGTTCAAATAAAGAATGAACTATAATACCATTTATATACAAAAAAAAATGAACTACAAAAAATTATTTAAATAATTAATAAAATGATAAAAAAATATATAGTGGGACTGTAGGAGCAAAGAAAAAAAAAAACCTCTATGCCAAGCATATCTTATTAAATTAGTTATTGTACTTTCCATTCTTCTAATTATTTATTCCAAAGCTAACTTAATTATTTGTATAGCATAAGTCATAAAAAATAGCCTAGCTAAATGTATTTTATATTAGTTATGATTATGATAAGCAAACATATTAAGATCCCTTAAGCCAGATTTAGATCCCTTAAGCCGGATTTAGAAGTTTGGGCATTTCATTGGTTTTGGTTGGTCAACGGGAAATAAAGATAATCTGAAGATTAAAAAGTTATATGATGGACCACCATATGTCAGCAAGCAAGGGTATTTTGGTAATATTGGCAAGTTATAAAGGGCTATTATATTGAACAACACACTACATTATATAAACATGTAATATGCAATGTTCCAATGGCAACACGAAATTCTCAACTTTAATTTGTTCTTCAAAGCTCTCTCTTTTCTATATGCTTCAGTTTCCAAACTCACATGAATATAACAAAATTTGAATGAACGCATGTAAGCTCCTTTATTGTCTCTTCTCTCAAGTTCTATGTTCCTTTTGAGCTTTTATGGTACCAAACAAAGGCTACACAGAAATAATTGAAACAATGTTTTTCATGATGATGATAATGTCTTAACAACTTTTTTTTAGCAGGTTTTTATGTTCTTTGAATTTTGTTGTTTAAAGCCAGAATTTGCATTTCCCTTGCAACAAGTTTGAACACAATTTGTTTGTTTTTAATCTTTTTAGTTTCTAGTGTATCTTGTCTTGTGTCAATTATGACTTTATAGTTTTTGTATTTGAGTCTCTACGCTTTTTAATTGAAATTTTGTGAGGTTTTGAACTATAAAAAAAAAAAAGGGAAATTTTGAGACTAATTTATATCTAATGTTTGGACATTTCCGACCTAAATTTTATTGTGCCAACGAGTTATAGCTCAAGTAGTATAGTTTTTCCATATTCATATAAGAGGTCGCGAATTTGAGTCATTCTATGTGTATAGTCATGCTCTAAAATACTCTCAAGAAATGGATTCAAACAACACTAATTCTGGATTATTAAGGTACCGGTCTGCTCCAAGCTCAATGCTCACAAGCCTTATGGATAACATCCACCACGGCGGCGGCGGCGGTGGCGGCGGCGGCGGCGGTGGCGGCGACGAAGAAGCCTTGAGAACTGAATTGGAAAAGTTGATCTCATCCAACAACAAAAACAAACGTGTTGTGAACAATTCTTCAGAGCATTTGAAGAGAGAAGAAGGCAACAACAATTGTAATTACTCTTTTGGGTCTCAGAATCATGTTATTTACCAAAACAACCAGCACTACCATCAAATTCATCAAGGGTTGGCAATGGCATCATCATGTAATAATGGTTTTGATGGAACATTATTTGGTGCAACGAACTCAATGGATTCAGAGAATAATAATGATAATGGCACACAAAATAAAATGGGTTCCAATCTCGTTAGGCAAAAGAGTTCTCCAGCTGGTTTTTTCTCCAATTATTCAATTGATAATAATGGTAAGTATTATATTATATGCTTTTCTCTTGTCTTGTTTAATATAATTTCACTTTTATTAGCGTACTTTTTTTTCGGTCGTTGACCATTTGCCAAAAGATAAAGTATTTTTTTACAATTTAAAAAATTTTTAGTCGATTTTCAATCATCTAAATAATTGACCTAAACAGTCCTTATAAACAGTGATATGATGATAGATAAGAAATTGCTTAGACCAGTAACAAAGATAGATTAGGTCAATTACTTATTAAAAAACCAATTATAAATTTTTAAATTATAAAAAATACTTTATTTTTTGGACAAATGGATAGAGAAAAAAAAAAGAAATTTACTATGATTTCTCATTCTCCTCTAAAGTTTGTTATTGTTAATGTGGTGTGGCCTAAATTTGAATCAAAATTGTGTGATATTAAATTATTATTAGTTGAAGCGGTATCATATGTTTATTACATTTGTAAAACTGTTGAATTAATATTTAATATAGAAAAAGCTGACCAAAGATTGAAATCAAATCTGATTCCTTTTTTGAGCAGTATAATTTGAAAGCAATTGGGAGTTGCATGTCTGGAATACAAAGATAGATCACATTCTTCTTGCAAAGAGAGTTGACTTAATAATAATAATTCTTATCAAGAAATTATATTAAATTAATAAATTTCTCTGATCCAAGCTGAAATTAATTTTTATTCGAAATTTTGGCTTTTGGAGAAAAAGAAGAGGGGTGGAAAGGGAATCTTAGAAACGAATTCTAAAAAAGAAAGCAGAAGAATTTGCTTTTCAAAGTGCTAAAATTTGGATCAAAATGAGAATCTTCTAATTATATGAATTTTCTTCTTTTTATGACTTTGATAACTATTTTACAAAAAAAAAATATTATATATTTTATCATAATGTTCTTTCTCTTAATGGTACGTATGACATTGATCAAATAATATATATATTTGTCCCCTTCTTATTTAGGAAGAGATGGTCTAATTTCAAGTAATAAAATTTCATTTCCAATTATAAAGAAAGACGAAAAGTAATATTCTTTCTATTGGTAAATATGTTTTCTTTTTTTGGCATTGTAATGTTCAAAATAAATAATTAGTATTTTTCCATTTTAGGTACAACAACATCATCAAGAAGTAGTAGTGGATTGCAATGCACTTTGAACTTCTCATCAAGATCATCCTCTTGCTCCAAAAGCCGCATGCCAAAAATTGTTGAGAGTGGAAATGAAGGCATGGAATCAAATTGTGTTGAAAATAGAAACCTAATAATAAGGAATGATGATAGTAATAATAATAATAATAATGGCAGTACTAAGTGTTATATGCCAAGATTCACTGGTGACTTTTGGGATGCTTCTGAATTCAATTCCTCCAAAAGAGGCACTAACAATGGTGAAATCATGTTTTCCACTTCAAATGCCATGGAAGCTCAGGTATATATAGCTCAGATTTTGTTAAATTTTACTTATTTCATCAGTTCCATTATTTAAACATAGTGATTTAGACCTCAAAATTGATATGTGACAATATTATAATATTTAATTATTTATATAGGACAAGTATAACATTTTTTAATCAATTGATAAGAATACTTTTAAATGCTCATAATACAGAAGTACTCCTCAAATAGAAAGTTAGAGTATTTTAACGACGACGACAACAACAATAACAATAATAATGCTTTGATGATTGTTTATTTATTTATTTATTTATTTTTCCATGAGAAATTAGGATGTAGATTTTGGATATCAAAAGGTTGGTTTGACCCACCATTTAAGTCTACCTAGTTCTTCTACCAAGATTGGTGGCATGGAAAAGCTTTTTCAAATTCAAGGATCTGCTCCATGTAAGATTAGAGCCAAAAGAGGATTTGCCACTCACCCAAGAAGCATTGCAGAGAGGGTAATTTAATCTTACATACTTGAATTACAATTTAGTTTTAGAATTTTTTTTTTTCATAATACTCAAATTCTCGCAGTCCGTTTCAACACTTATTATGTCATTATAAATTTTAAGTATAATTCTTGCTATAAATATCACATTTAAATATCACAATTTTTTTTAAACAAATTCATGTGTCATTCGATTTAAAACTTTTAGGAAAGAAGAACAAGAATAAGTGCCAGAATCAAGAAACTCCAAGACCTTTTCCCAAAATCGGACAAGGTAACCTTAATAGCACATGGATTTTTTATTTTACTTGATTTAATTTTATTTGAAAATTCATTAAGCAATTCGATTGATGATATCATGCTTCTTTCCCTTTAATTTGGCAGCAAACAAGTACTGCAGATATGTTGGATTTGGCAGTTGATTATATCAAAGGCCTTCAGAAACAAGTCAAGGTACAAAGAAATTTAACATAGAACCTAAGAAAAATTTTAAGCTTACATATCCACTATCCTTCAGACCTTTTATTTTAGAGTGAAATAACAAAATATAGTCATTCAATAAAATATATTAACTCACTTTTTTTGTGATAATGCAGATACTCACAGATACAAGGGCAAAGTGCAACTGTTCAAGTAATAATCAGAAAGAACAATAATATAGAGCCATTGCATGATTCCTTGTCTTTGTAGATAACAAAATGAAGAAGGGAATTGTTTTTACCTTATATATTTTTTCCCCCCTTCACTTATTATATAAGATAGTGCTGAATAGTGAAGATCTGATATTGTCACTTCCCTTTATAACTTTCCCCTCACTCTTTTCTCTTGGTTTTGTTTGTCTCTCTTCTTTTTTTTGGGTTTTTTTTTTGGGGTGGGGGGAGTTTGGTTTAAGTATCATAATGTATTAACATTCATCCAAAATCAAAGAAAAGAAAATCTAGATGTATTAGCATGTTTACAATGATAATTCTTTACTCTCTATTTTTCTTATTATGACTTTTGATGATATTGCACAACATATAATGAGAAGCTTCAAAATAAGATCACTGCATTTATGGCCAAAAGACATTGTTGTTCGAAGGGAGCAATGCTAGCATACCAACATTTTTAGTAGAAAAAATGGAATAAATAATACCATGGGGCCTTTTGAAGATGGGATTAACTCTACTCATCTTCATAAAAGCTATGAACACTAATTAGAAGCTAAAGAATGAAGGTAGAAGTTGAGTGTATAATAAAGTCATGAAAGAAATATAGGGAAGAGGAAAAAGAAAACTCTGTAAAACTAAATGTCAACTACATTCAAAGTAAATGTTTCTTAGCTATAAAGTAAGCCGAATATAATTATGTTCCACAAAACGTGTTGAAAAATTCATCATGTATAAATTACATGCTATAAGTTTGTAAATAAACTAGCTTTAAAGATCTACAAAGCCATCATGCAGGTATCATCATGTGTCACACTACCAAAATCATCATCCAATAACTGAGTGTTGCTAATTTGATGTGTTATTCTTTCAATCAAATGAGACAATGGTTGAGACAAATCACCTTGATAGAATTTATGAGCCCTTCCTCCAATACTGATCCAGCTACAACCAGGGGTTTTAATCAAACCTTGTTCTCTCATTCTTTCTCTAACAGTTGCAATTCCATCAAGCATACCATGAGACTGATAGATGCCACATAGGGCTATGTAGTTACTAGCATTATTTGGTTCTAATTGGAAAAGATGATGAGCTGCAATTTCTGCAATCTCAACATTCTTGTGCATTACACAACCAGCAAGAAGCGCACCCCAGACGCTTCCCGTTCCTAACGATTTCATGCTCCTCAACAACTCAAGTGCTTCAACAAGATACCCAGCGCGGCCGAAAAGATCCACCATACATGCATAGTGTTCAGCACTTGGCTGCAATCCATAACTGGAACTAATTGAATTGAAAATTTTCTTTCCTTGGTCTATCAGACCAGAGTGGCTACAACTGGCTAACACTGCTGTAAGTGTGACAGAATTTGGTGTAATTCCCCCATTAACCATCTTTCGAAATAGAAAGAGCGCTTCCTCCCCATTTCCGTGCATACCATAACATGATATCATGGTAGTCCACGTAACCACGTTCACGCTGCGCATTGTCTTGAAAACCTTCTCTGAATCATTTAAGCATCCACACTTCCCATACATATCAATTAAGGTGTTACCAATGGGAGTATCCACATCAAACTCGCAGTTCTTAAAGACGTACCCATGAACTTCTTTCCCTTTCATTAAGTCTCCTTCCCTCCCACAAGCAATTAAAATGCTAGGAACAGACATGGAATCCATCTTCCCCCCATTTGTAAGCAGCATTTCTCTGAAACAATCGATAACACGCAAATACAAGCCAGCCCTTAAAAAGCCAGAAATCATCAAATTCCAAGCCACAAAGTCCCTACAAAGCATCATGGAATACACCGAGTATGCCTCGGTTATCAACCCAAATTTCACATAAAACTCGAGCACAGAACTAGCCACAACAACATACCCCTCATAGCCAAGCTTTATCACCCAACCGTGACACACCTTACCAAAACAAGCATCACCTACTCCTACACAAGCCTTAAAAAGTTGAGGCAACGTATAATGATCTGGAACAAGATTGCAACTCTTGAACTCACGAAAAATAGCTAAAGCATTGGAATACAAGGAATTCTCAATGTAGGAGGCAATCATGATGTTCCATGAATGCATGTTTCTTATGGGCATTGTGCCGAACACCTTCCGAGCATGGCGGAGAAGGCACAATCTACAGTAGGCTAGCAAGAGATCTGTCTGAAGAGTGAGATGCGGAAGCAATCCTTGGAGAATAGTTTGGGCATGGCATTGCTTGACTTGCAAGACTGCAGAACAGCGCACACAATTTCGGAGCAGAATCGACAACTTCAAAGCTTTGTTCCTACACATTTTGATCGTGTCATGGGTTCTTCCTATAACAAACAACTAATTAGTGATCACCGCGTAAAAGATTGATCAATTGTGTTAAAAGGTTCATGTTTATCCTTCATCATGATTAGGGAAGCCTGGAACCTTTTCTGTGAAATTTTCATATAGAAACATCTCATTTCTAGAACTAGCCTTGTGCAATTACCTAGATGTTACTTATCATAGAAGATAAATAAATAATAATATTTTCCTACATGTCCACAAGCAATTATTAAAGAACTCCACGATAACTCACAACGAAAGAGCACAAAAGTTTCAAAAATAAAAGGAAATGACGCAATAATAATTGATGCTAAAAAATCCAAACAATTAAAAAAGTAAAAACTTAATTGCTTGTTATTTGTTTAGATGAAAAATTAGAGAGCAAATACTTTTTTTTATCAATATTAACGAATATTTGAAGTCAACAACTTATATACTATTAGGATTAGGTTTGGAGGAAGAGGAATGAGTTGATTTTCAAAAAAGAAAATACCGCTTATCAAGCGACAAGTTCGGTGCTGAAGGATGGGTGGTACAAGGTCAACGTTGAGGGTTCCGTGGTCCACGAAAATAAATCAAGCTCCTGCGACGGTCTCATCAGGGTTTATGATGAACATTGATAAAGTTACAATTGCAGAGATCAAGGAGGGCAGGGTGCTTCAGATTAGCGGTGAGAGGAGCAAGGAGAAGGAGGATAAGGGTGACATGTGGCACCGCATTGAGCGAAGCCTGAGACGGTTTAGGCTGCCGGAGAATGCTAAGTTGGAGCAGGTGAAAGCTTCCATGGAGAACGGGGTGCTTACTGTTACGGTTCCGAAGGAGGAAGTTTCAGATCACCTGCCTGAAGAGCAAGGTAGAGAAAATCGAGATTTTACGTAAAATTGAAAAAGTAAATTAAAAATATAAAACGTAAAATTTTAATAAGATTTAAATCGTAAAATCGTCAGACTTAGTAGAAATTTTGTAAAATTGATAAACTCATTTAAAATTCTAATATTAGAAAATTTTAAGAGTTAAATCGAGATTCTTGCTACTATACTGAAGAGCAGAATTTAAGTTAAAGCCCCTTCTGACCAAAATAAAAAAAAAGTTTAGAATTAAACAAATGCAATAAATTTTGTCAATATAAATAACAAAAAATAACCCAACACTCTCCTTTGATATCTGCAAAATATGTATGATTTTTTATTTTAATAAATAAAATGAATATAATAATTACCAAAATAAATAATTTAAAAAATATTTACCGATTTAAATTCTCCTGCCATCGGAAGCCTGGCAACTGCTCCACCAACGCCCACGTCTCAGTGCCGTACCACCTATCGAAGTCACGGAGGCACCCCCAACGGGGTTACTGTGCGCGCGTAGGTCTAGGTGGTACGCCACATCCTACAAGGTGATAGTGATCTCACCCCACGGGAGATGAAACGTGTGCGTCTCTGGACGCCATTACTCCACAAGTGCCGGAAATCAGGGAATCGTCAAAAGTGAAGTCCCTGAGGGGCACCGTGTCACCGAATCCGGCCTTAACCAGATACGGGACGATGGCGTCGGGTAGAGGAAGGGTATGACTCACTCGCCGAGGCAGTAGAAGGCGAGGCCTCTGAAGAATAAAAAAAAATTCATGCTTAAAAAACATTCAGCCAGATATTGGTTTTTTTGATTTAGTAGTTAGATCAGCTTAACATGATACACAGCACATTAGAAGTTACGCAAATATTTCTTTCTAACTTATAGCTACTTCTACTTAAGCACATACTTCGATGTTTCATTGTTTCTAGGCTACACATGTCTCTAAATTACATATTCCATACTAAGCAAACCCTAACTAGAACGTTATAAATACTAACAACCTAACACAAGTAAAACAGAGTTCCAAACTAATAATTATGTCATAACAACCTTGCACAAGCAAATAGAGTTCTAAATTCCTCCTAGAGATCTATCCCTAAACCATTTAACTACATTCTGTCTCTTCAGGATTACCCTAACAATGGCCACATACTTAGATTAAACAAACAGAACACAACTAACCTCGAAGTCGGCCGCTACGGCGTAATGCGACGTCTCGTTCAGCCTGTTGATGTCTTCGTCGTTCCTCGCCTGGCACGCTATCACCGTATCAATATAAAATAGGGTAAGAAAGGGTCAAAAGAGGGGAGAAAGAGGTTGACAAAGTCAAATGGAGGTTCGGAATGAAGCTGTAAAC
>NC_029792.2:120513098-120518924 GCF_000816755.2 Arachis ipaensis
AACCGCTCTAACTACTGGTTTATTGGTCCAACCGTAGTTCAACCGAAAAAACCGTTTTATAATAAAATAAAAATAATAAATAAATTATAAATATACACTCTAAAACATAATTATAATGCAGAGACATATTTTCCAGAGCCACCAAACATAACCATGCTTGATTTTCTTGACAGTTCCCAAGTCAACGATAGGAAACTTGCCATACTTGAGCCTAATGTTTTAAGTCACAACAAAATCATACTAAATAAATTCAAGTGCCTTGGAAAATGATTAAATAGAATTCTACTTAGAATGAGACTAAATCAAGACATATGGAATCAAATCTCACAACCATAAGTTTTCATCTCATCTCAAAATATAAAGCAAACAAAAACAATAGTTACCTTAACTTCGTGGAATAAAAAACAGCACCACTTTTGTCAACACATTCAACAGTGAATTTTTCAACTGTTAGACCAAAAAAATATCCATAAAGACGTGTTTAAATAAATTCCTGTTTGGTAAGTGTTCCGAGGGTTACTTAAAATTGTAGGTCGATTTCGGACGAGATCTTCTGTACTAGTCGGAGATGACATGTCCGGCTGGTGGGTGGCGGTCGGAGCTGTCGTGTCCGACTTGTGGGACTACCTGCACTGCTGATCCTTCGTCACCGGAGGGTGGGGGTACCTGTTCATACCCTGGGTCAAGCTATCCGACCTGGGATGATTGGCGACAAAGCGACCGACCTCTTCAGGTCAGGCTACCCGACCTCTTCTCAAAGAGGTCGGCCGAATCAACAGGAAAGCCCAGTAAAAAGACCCAAATAGAGGAACACGACCCAAATCCAAAGGCAATCCAAGCCTATAGAGATAAAGGCGGTTCCCTTGAAGATAAGTTGACTTCACTCAAAATAAGATAAGATAAGATAAGATAACTAACTTATCCCACACTATTATAAATACACTGGAGCACCCAGGTATAACTCATACTCTGATTCTACAATAAACCTGCTTAATACCCGTGCTAACTTAAGCATCGGAGTCCCTTGCAGGTACCCTCCACCCTCCGGTGACCAAGGATCAGAAGTGCAGCCAGGACAACAAGTCGGACACAACAGCTCCGGCCGCTATCAAGCCAGCCGGACTCGTCATCTCTGACCAGTCAGAAGATCTCATCCGAGATCGACCTACAGTTTCAGGTAACCCTCGGAACATTGGCGCCGTTGCCGGGGAACCTGGAAGTCATCTCATCACCATGGCGGACGAACAGGATAACGACCACAACTCAGATTTAGAGGACAGAACGCCGCATAAAAACACGGGTGCCACACCAAAAGACACTCCGGAATCTAACGGAGACAAAAACTCATCACATCCGGGAGTAATAAAAGCACTTCAAGATCGCCTAAAGCAACTCGAAAAAGAAAGCTAGTACCAGCAAGAAGTCGGCAAGGATCTACAAAGAGAAGTAAGACGACGTCGAGAATTGGAAGATAAACTCCTACAACTTGAAACCGATCTCAAAGCAAAGGCTACCCGGACCACCCCTGAGGACAACTCTTGCAAGGATCAAGATCCATTCACTAGGGAAATCATGAAGACTAAAATCCCTAAAGACTTCAAAGTCCCGGATATGACCTTGTACGATGGCACTACAGATCCCAACCATCATCTCAGCAACTTCAGAAGTAGAATGTACCTCACCGACGCCTCAGACGCCGTTCGCTGCAAAGCTTTTCCAACGACTCTCACGAAGACAGCAATTAGATGGTTCGACAACTTGCCTCCTAAGTCCATCTCAAGCTTTGACGACCTAGCCAAAAAGTTCTTGGCCAGATTCTCCATCCAAAAAGACAAAGCCAAGCATGCCCCCAGTCTACTAGGAATCAGGCAAGGAGATCGGGAAAGTCTTCACAACTACATGGAAAGATTCAACAAAACATGCCTGGATATACAAAGCTTGCCAACAGAGGCCGCCGTCATGGGCCTCATCAACGGCTTACGAGAGGGACCTTTCAGCCAATCTATATCAAAGAAATACCCCACATTTCTGGACGAGGTGCAAGAGCGGGCAGAGAAGTACATCAACATGGAAGAAAATTCCCGACTTGGGGAGGCCTCGAAATCCGGTTTCACCTACCGAGATAAAGATAAAGAATCCAAGAAGAAGGAAGATCTATCGGGGGAAAAAATAAAAAAGTATCATAATTACACCCCTCTTCGGGTGTCCCTGGTGGATATTTACAAAGAAGTCTGTAACACAGAGAAGATACCCCCAGCTCGACCACTCAAAGGCAAAAGAGGAGGAGAAAATCGGAACGAATACTGTGAATATCATCGGGTCCGAGGACATTCCACCAACGAATGTTTCGATTTAAAAAACATCATAGAAAAATTAGTAAGAGAAGGAAAACTAAATCGGTACCTGGCCACCCGAGATGATGAGCAAAGAAAAAGACGAAGAGATGAAGATGTCGGACGAGCTGAGCGATCACCTCGTACGCCAGAAAGACATGTCCACATGATACGCGGAGGATTTGCAGGAGGAGGAATCTCCAAGTCATCCCGCAAAAGGTATCTCAAAGAATTTTATCATGTCGAAGGGAAGGAGGAAGCACCCGACATCCCTGCAATCACATTCACCAAAGAAGACGCATCAGGTGTCATCACAGGACACGACGATCCCATGGTCATCACCATCGTACTGGCGAACGCCAATCTCCACTGCATATTAATAGACCAAGGGAGCTCCGCCGACATCTTATTCAAAACTGCCTTCAACAAGATCGGCTTAGAAGAAAAGGAGCTTAGAGCATACCCGAACAGCCTGTTCGGACTGGGCGATACCCCAGTACAACCACTGGGATACGTGTCACTATATACAACCTTCAGAAAAGGGAACCAATTCAGAACACTCAAGATAGACTACATCGTGGTCGACGTGAGTTCAGCCTACAATGCCTTAATAGGTCGGACAACACTAAATCAACTCGGCGCAATAGTCTCAACTCCACATCTATGCATGAAATTCCCAACTACAGAAGGGATAGCTACGATAAAAGTAGATCAAAGGATGGCACGCCGCTGTTATAACGAAAGTCTAAACCTCAGAGGCAGAGGAGAAGAGTTCCATACAATTGAGCTTGGTGGAATTCAGAGGCGAGAAGAACTCCGTCCACAGCCTGAAGGTGAAGTAGAGAAAGTTCAGATCGGAGATACCTCAGACAAAACAACTAATATTGGCACGATCCTGAAAGGAAACACAAAAGAAATACTAGTACAGTTCTTACGAGATAATGTCGATCTCTTCGCATGGAAAGCCGCAGATATGCCAGGCATAGATCCCAAGCTAATGTGTCACAAGTTGGCGGTTTATCCAGGATCTCGGCCGGTACAGCAGAGACGAAGAAAACTTGGGCCAGAACGATCCCAAGCTGTGGAAGAACAGGTACAAGCACTACTGGAGACAGGATTCATAAGAGAAGTCAAGTACCCACTATGGCTAGCTAACGTCGTCTTGGTGAAAAAATCAAATGGGAAGTGGCAAATGTGTACCGACTACACCGACCTCAACAAAGCCTGCCCAAAAGATCCTTACCCACTCCCAAGTATCGACGCTCTGGTAGATGCTTCCTCCGGATATAGATACCTCTCGTTTATGGATGCATATTCCGGATACAACCAAATCCCCATGTATCCACCAGATCAAGAAAAGACCTCGTTTTTAACACCAAAAGCAAATACAAAGCGAAGAGACATTATTGTCCGACCTGGCCCAAGTGTTCGACACTATAAGGAAGCATAACATGCGACTCAATCCCACAAAATGCACCTTTGCAGTAGAAACGGGCAAATTCTTAGGCTTCATGCGCACACAAAGAGGAATTGAAGCAAATCCAGACAAATGCCAGGCCATACTCAATATGAAGAGCCCAACTTGTGTCAGAGAGGTACAACAACTCAGCAGGAGATTGGCAGCCTTATCCAGATTCTTAGCATGATCAGCTATAAGATCTCTCCCTTTCTATGCCACTTTAAGGAAAGGAAAGAAGTTTGAATGGACAATGGAATGCGAGCGAGCCTTCCAGGATTTCAAAAATTTTCTGGGACGACCACCTATCCTAACTCGACCACAAGAGGAAGAACCACTCGTATTATACCTTGCAGTAGGAAGTCAGGCAGTAGCCTCAGCACTGGTTCGAGAGGACGACAAAGGGAAACAACCTGTATATTTCATCAGTAAAGCGCTGCAGGGATCCGAGCTGAATTACCAAAAAATAGAAAAGTTTGCCTACACTCTCATACTAACATCTCGACGACTTCGTCCGTACTTCCAGGCCCACACCATTAGGGTTCGGACCGACCAGCCCATAAAGGGGATATTGCAGAAAACAGATCTAGCAGGTAGAATTTTACAATGGGCAGTCGAGTTATCCGAGTTCGACCTCCAATATGAAGCTCGAACAGCCATTAAATCACAATACTTGGCCGACTTCATTGCAGAATTCACAGATACCCTGGAAACCCCCACAGAATAGAATCTCTACGTGGATGGGTCTTCAAATAAAACTGGAAGCGGCACAGGTGTGATAATAGAAAGCAACCATGGAATCCAAGTTGAGCTTTCCCTCAAATTTGGGTTCCCGGCCTCAAACAACCAAGCAGAATATGAAGCGTTACTAGCTGGTTTGAAGCTGGCTAAGGAGGTGGGAGCTCAAAAACTCAACATCTTTAGCGATTCACAAATAGTCACCTCACAAATAACAGGGAGCTACCAAGCCAAAGATCCCGCCATGAAAAAGTATTTGGATAAAACCAAGGAACAGCTCAGACAACTCGGAGAATATAAGATCTGCCACATACCCCGCGAACAAAATGTCCGAGCTGATGCACTCTCAAAACTAGCCAGTACCAAATCAGGGGGCAACAATAGCAGCCTCATCCAGGAAATACTGCAGAATCCATCAATCTCGGAAGAGGAAAAAGTCCTAGCCATAACAAGTTAGGATCAAGGATGGATGACCCCCATAATTAATTACCTCAAAACAGAAACACTCCCCACAAATGAGAAGGAGGCAACGAGGTTAAAACGGGAGGCTCAGTACTACACCATCATAAACAACACCCTATATAAAAGAGGGATTTCAATACCACTACTAAAATGTGTGCCGATCTCCAACACAAGGGAAGTTTTAGAGGAAGTATACAGTGGCATTTGTGGCAATCATCTCGGGGCACAAGCTCTCACCAAAAAGGTACTTCGGGCGGGATTTTACTGGCCAACTCTACAAAAAGAAGCTACAGAGTTTGTAAGAACATGCCCACCATGCCAGAAACATGCCAACTTTCACATCGCCCCGCCAGAAGAGCTCATCAGCGTAACCTCACCTTGGCCATTTGCAAAATGGGGACTTGATCTTTTCGGACCCTTTCCCCAGGGATCAGGACAAGTCAAATTCCTCATAGTAGGAGTAGACTATTTTACAAAGTGGATTGAGGCAGAGCCCCTAGCCAACGCCATCGCTCAAAGAAGCCGAAAATTCCTATATAGGAACATTGTCACGAGGTTCAGGGTTCCATACTCCATCACCACAGACAATGGCACTCAATTCACAGATGCAGGCTTCAGGAGATTAGTAGCCGACTTGAACATAAAGCACCAGTTCACCTCCGTCGAACATCCTCAAGCCAATGGACAGGCCGAAGCTGCCAACAAAGTCATATTGGCCGCATTCCACCACACCATTTCGACTAGCATATGGAGTGGAGGCAATGATCCCAGTAGAGGTCAAGGAAGGGTCGCCTAGAGTAGTCCACTACGTCCACTACAACAACTCTCAACTTCAAA
>NC_029792.2:120520179-120552064 GCF_000816755.2 Arachis ipaensis
GGGGCACAAGCTCTCACCAAAAAGGTACTTCGGGCGGGATTCTACTGGCCAACTCTACAAAAAGAAGCTACAAAGTTTGTAAGGACATGCCCACCATGCCAGAAACATGCCAACTTTCACATCGCCCCGCCAGAAGAGCTCATCAGCGTAACCTCACCTTGGCCATTTGCAAAATGGGGACTTGATCTTTTCGGACCCTTTCCCCAGGGATCAGGACAAGTCAAATTTCTCATAGTCGGAGTAGACTATTTTACAAAGTGGATTGAGGCAGAGCCCCTAGCCAACGCCATCGCTCAAAGAAGCCGAAAATTCCTATATAGGAACATTGTCACGAGGTTCAGGGTTCCATACTCCATCACCACAGACAATGGCACTCAATTCACAGATGCAGGCTTCAGGAGATTAGTAGCCGACTTGAACATAAAGCACCAGTTCACCTCCGTCGAACATCCTCAAGCCAATGGACAGGCCGAAGCTGCCAACAAAGTCATATTGGCTGGGTTGAAACGGAGACTGCAAGATGCAAAGGGAGCTTGGGCCGAAGAACTTCCACAAGTCCTATTGGCATATCGAACAACGCCACATTCCACCACAAACGAATCACCATTTCGACTAGCATATGGAGTGGAGGCAATGATCCCAGTAGAGGTCAAGGAAGGGTCGCCTAGAGTAGTCCACTACAATGAAGAAGCCAACTCTCAACTTCAAAAAGAAGAGCTCGACCTACTTCCGGAAATCCAAGAAACTGCCCAGATCAGGGAAGAAGCGCTAAAGCGACGAATGGCTTCAAGATATAATCAAAGGGTAGTGCCAAGAGGTTTCACTGAGAATGATCTCATCCTAATCTGAAACAATATTGGGACAACTCGACCCGGAGAAGGAAAGCTGGCAGCAAACTGGAAAAGACCCTACCGAGTCATAGAAGTACTTGGAAAAGGCTATTACAGACTCTCTGAACTCGATGGACGAGAGCTTCCCAGATCATGGCACGCCTGTAACCTAAGAAGGTATTATAGCTAGAGAAGGTAACAGATCTCGGATGCACTCTTTTTCCTGAAAAGGTTTTTTAATGAGGCACCAAGTTGAGATCCAGAAATTATCCGACTTAAAGGGATGAAAAACTCCCGCATGTATATATTTGCACTTGCTTTTGAATAAAATATAATTTTAGATATTCTACAAATTCTCAAGACGCATTAATCTGAAGCATTCATTGTCCGATTATAAAGCAACAGATCGGCAGAAAGTGAAAAACAGATTCACTGCACGATCACGATGGAAGACCAATAAAGATGAAAACGCGATTCATCTAAAGGTTGACCAAAGAAAGACAGAAACCACCCTCTACAAATCGGCAAAGATGAGCACAGAATAATGCAAGAAGTTATCGAAAGTGATCCAAAAAAAGAACCTGACGAGGTCTTATGGATTGCTAAATAATAACTTAAAGACTGGCCGACATAGAGAAGTCGAACCAAGTCAACCCAAGTTATCAGCAAATCCCTAGAAAGAGGTATGGCCAACCCTATAAAAGAGGAATTGCTATAACTTAGAAGAGATCGACCTAACGAAGTCAGTCTCCTACAAAAACAAGTTATAAAAGTAATCCCTGAAAGAGACCGACAAAGGTCCAAGAAAGAGGATTACAAAAATAACTTAGAAGAGGACGACATGAAGAAGTCGACCTCCTACAAACAAGTTATAAAAGTAATCCCTGAAAGAGACCTGACAAAGGTCCAAGAAAGAGGATTACAAAAATAACTTAGAAGAGGACGACATGAAGAAGTCGACCTCCTACAAACAAGTTATAAAAGTAATTCCTGAAAGAGACATGACAAAGGTCCAAGAAAGAGGATTACAAAAATAACTTAGAAGAGGACGACATGAAGAAGTCGACCTCCTACAAACAAGTTATAAAAATAATCCCTGAAAGAGACCTGACAAAGGTCCAAGAAAGAAGATTACAAAAATAACTTAGAAGAGGACGACATGAATAAGACGGTCTCCTACAACCAACAAGTTATAGAGTAGTCCCTGAAAGAGACCTAAAAAAGGTCCAAAAAAGAGGACTACAAAAATAACTGGAAAAAGGACCAACGAAAAGAAATCGGTTATGGGTTGCTGGTAAGAGCCAGAAAACTGAAATACAAGTAGGATACACACATCCACAACATCAAAGGATCCAAGCTACGAGCAATAAGCACAAAAGCAATTAAAAGAGGCCGAGCAGCAAGGTTTCAGCATCCTCAAAACCCAGAAAAGTGCCAAGACAAGTGCAAACAAGCATGATATAAAATACAGTATTATAAACAAGCTTCAGGGTTGAGTCCAAAAGCTTGAAAGCTACTTGTTGTTTTTTCAAAAAATTAAAAGTTGCTAAACAAGCAACCAAAAGGAGTACCAGCCGTCAGCAAAATATTCAACTATACAAAATAAAGAGTTTTAAAGCCCACAAGCCGGGCCAACTACGCAAATATCCAAAGAAAATTCAGCTAAGATTAGAAGACTTCTCGGCAGCATCAGTCTGAGGAGAAGGAAGGCGAGTCTGAATAGGCACAGCATCCACGGTTCCATCATCCTGGTTCAGAATCTGGCAATCCGGATCAGACACAACTGGAGGAACTGAAGAGGTCGACACTTTGGCAGAAGACACAGGGGGAGGTTCAACATCATCATCATTCTGGTCATCAGGGACAATCTTACCATCCCTCACAACATTATCCAAGCTGAAAAGAGTAAGACCGGCCTCGAGAGCAATAATCCGAACCTGCTCCCTCAAGCTCTCATAGGCAGCAGTTACGCTGCCAACAAGATGACCTTGGAGCTCGGAGTAATCAGCTCGGGCATTCTCCAACTCCTCCCTCAGGCGCACCACTTCCCGATAAGATGTCACATAACTGTCCTTATGCCTCAATGTCGTGTCCTCGGCCAACCGCACAAAAGCCGCCAGAGCAAGGGAACTCACCTTTTCGTTCTTCAGATCCTTCTCCAACTTGGCTACCTTTACCTCAAGCTCTTCCTTCAGGCCCTTCATCTGGTCGAACTCCTGTTTAGCCTCCTCCATAAATTCCTTGGTGGCATGGAGAGGAAGATTCTGAGCAGTTCGGTACATGGCAGCCCCCATATATGCCATTTTAACACTGTTTCAGGTCATAAAATCCAGATGGCGAAGGATTGACACATCATCCATGGGGAGGGTACCGTAGGGACCGATTTGCTGATCTACGAATTCGATTGCATTAAAATCAGGGGTGTCAAGGTTAAAGGCCTCAATTGTTTTCTGTTTCTTATTGGGAGGAGCACCAGAAGTAATGGCAAAAGTCTGTGGAAGATCAGTCAGACGAACTCGAGGAGTGGGAATCACCTTCCTTGGCCCAGGAGAACTTGGCACGGGCGGCTTCACTGGAACTTGAAGATCCTTCTCCGGCCGCCTTGGCCGAGATGTTTTGAGCAGCATCAGCCTTCTTCGCCTTCTTGTAGGCCTTCATGGAATCATTGTTTTTCGACATCTCTGAAAATACAGAATCAACCATAAATGACGAGTTACAACATAGAAGAAGAAAAGCTCAGAAACAAGCATAAAAACAAGTCAGACAGTACCCAAAGCAGTTCGAACCAAAGATGGATCACTCAAGAATCTTTTTGTATTCAGATGGGGTGGTTCCCCCCACAAATCTTCAAGAACAACTACAAAAGTCCGCTCAACCTCATTAAGCATCTCCCATGTATAACGTGGCACTCTCACATTCTTTTGCCACTCTAGAGGAAAAGCAGGCTCGTCATTCTCATCAAGAAAAAAGGGGTGGACCCCCTCGACAGCACGGACTCGGAAGAAATAATTCTTAAAATCTTTAAAAGACTCATCATACATGGCAAAAATTTTATGACCCTGGGCCGATCTGAAAGAAACCCAGGAAGCTTTCTTTTTGGAAGAACCTCCGGGCTTGGCCGAGACAAAAAGATAGAGGAAAAGAGTTTGAGAAGGTGTTATGCCTAATTCTTGGCAAAGCAGTTGAAATATCTTGATAAAATCCCAGGAATTCGGATGAAGATGGGATGGAGCAATGTTACACGACCACAACAAGTCGGTCTCGAAAGCAGTAAAAGGAAAAGTAACGTCCAACTGGCTGAAGAAATATTCATAGGCATAGAAGAATGGACGCTCCCCCTCGACGAAAGTAGGAAAACAAGCCCTCTCATCAGATTTAGGAGCTACAAGCTCATAATCCCTCTCCCGAGCACTGTTACCACAGATCCTATGACGTTTCCTCAACTCTACACAAAATTCAGCATCCATGACAGAGACACACATTAGGACAAGGGAGTCCAGCCAATCGGACATCCCCTCGGGAACTTTGGAAGACACCTCTACAACGTTATTGCGAGAAGACATGAGGCCAACTAATCCTACAAAAAGAAAAGAAGATTGGATTACTAAAAAACATCTCGGAGGAGAGGCAAAGCAACTCGACTAATATGATACAGATGAACAAACAGAAAAGGAAAACCCCAAGACTCAAACCAAAGTCCCGGGGCATCCTTTGGAGGCAGTGGCAAAGCAAGGTTTCAGGAAAAATCTACATCTTACGTCTCGGCATCCTCCAAACAAAAAGAAGATTTCAAACAGCAAGAATTTTCACAGGAGAAAGACAAAACACAAAAAAGTACAAAAAGTCATCAAAGCCACTATCTTTTTACAAAAAGCTTCGACAACACCAAACATGCCAAGCAGAGAATCATCAAAGACACAGCCTTTTCTCCAGAATTAAACAAAAACCATCATCGAAAGCACAAGCAGAAACGGTGATAACATGCAAAAGCCCTAAAAGCATCAAGCAACAGGAAAGGCGAAAAATTTTATACGAAAGACGAAGAAACTCCCAGAAACAGCAATTAGGCACAACAAAAACAGAAAGACCCAAACTTTCTCCAAGCAAAATCAAAACTTCACCACAAAACCAGAGCCAAAGCAACAAAAGAGAAAGTAATTGCAAAATGGAACTAACCTGGAGAAATGAGAAGTTCCGGAAGAAGTAGAAAGGAAGGAATCGTTGGAACACTGGAAGGCACCGCAACGCAAGAAAAGACAGAGACAGAGAAAACGAAGGAGTTGCAAAGAAAAAGGAAGAAGAGAAGCCGTTTTTTTGAGGAAGCAAAATTCAAAATAAGGCCAGGAGAAACGGGGAAATTAATACCAATTAATGAAGGTATTAAACCATCGCACGTTCCCTAGAACAAAGCGCTAACACAAAAGCGCACGTTTTTAGAGGAAAAACGTTCTACATTCAAAAAAGCTCTACAAAGAAAGGAATCGACAAAAGTGCTCGAGTTCGGCTTCGCTATAAAAAGTTCGAAAAACTCGACCTCAAAGCAGAAGACCGAGCTCAAGCAGGGGCACTGTTCATACCCTGGGTCGAGCTATCCGACCTGGGATGATTGGCGACAAAGCGACCGACCTCTTCAGATTAGGCTACCCGACCTCTTCTCAAAGAGGTCGGCCGAATCGACAGGAAAGCCCAGTAAAAGGGCCCAAATAGAGGAACACGACCCAAATCCAAAGGCAATCCAAGCCTATAGAGATAAAGGCTTAATAAGATAAAGCCCAAATAAGCTGACTTCACTCAAAATAAGATAAGATAAGATAAGATAACTAACTTATCTTATCAAAAAAGGTCAACCCACACTATTATAAATACACTGGAGCACCCAGGTATAACTCATACTCTGATTCTACAATAAACCTGCTTAATACCCGTGCTAACTTAAGCATCGGAGTCCCTTGCAGGTACCCCCACCCTCCGGTGACCAAGGATCAGAAGTGCAGCCAGGACAACAAGTCGGACAAAATAGCTCCGGCCGCTATCAAGCCAGCCGGACACGTCATCTCCGACCAGTCAGAAGATCTCATCCGAGATTGACCTACAGTTTTAGGTAACCCTCGGAACAGTACCTGCAAGAGACTCCGATGCCTAAGTTAGCATGGGTATTAAACAGGTTTTTAGTAGAATCAGAGTATGAGTTATACCTGGGTGCTCCAGTGTATTTATAATGGTGTAGAGTGACCTTTTTAGATAAGATAAGTTAGTTATCTTATCTTATCTTATCTTTGAGTGAGGTCAGCTTATCTTTAGGGGAACCGCCCTTATCTCTATAGGCTTGGACTACCTTTAGATTTGGGTCGTGTTCCTCTATTTGGGCCCCTTGCTGGGCTTTTCTGTCGGTTTGGCCGAGCTCTCTTTAAAAAGAGGTCGGATAGTCTGACCTGAGGAGGTCGGTCGCTTTGACGCCAATCATCCCGGGTCGGACAACTCGACCCAGGGTATGAACAGTGCCCCTGCTCGAGTTTGGTCTTTTTTGGGAGATCGAGTCTTGTATTTAGGACTTCGATCCTGCTCTGATGAAGCCGAACTCGGGCACCGGTCGACTTCTTCCTTGTAGAGTTTTCGTTTTTGAATGCGGAACATTTTCTTCTAAAAGCGCGCGCTTTTGTATTAGCGCTTTGTTCTTGGGAACGGGCGAAGGTTTTTAATACCCTTATTAATTAGTTTTTAATGCCCCGTTTCCCTTGGCTTTCTAATTTGAATCTTTACACACAGAAAAGATGGTTTTTCTTCTCTTGTTACCGTAACTTCCCTTTTCTTTCTCATTTTCTGTTTTCGCCTGGAGTTTTTAATTTCGCGTTTCTTCCTGCGACATTGCCTGGTGCTTTTGCTTGTGTGAGGGTGATTCAGGATTTCATCTTCCTTCCTCGACTCCTCTGAAGCTTTCTGCTTTTTTCCAGGTTGGTTCTATTTACAGTTAGTTTTCTTTGTCATTTGATTGCATGTTTGAAAAAAGCTTGAACCTTTCTATGATCTTTGTATTTGCTTGTCGTTGTAATGTGTTATCTCTGACTTTCTTTTTCGTTTTTCATGCATATTCCTGGTATTTCTTGTTTGAGGCTTCCTAGGGATTTGCATGTTCTACTGTTGCTTCTGGATGTTTATTTTGAAAAAACTGTATCTTGCTCATAATTTTAAAAGATTGCCCCTTGACTTCTGCTCTGTTTTGGTGGCTTTCCTTGTTGCTGTATCTTTGTAGGAGATAACGATTCCCATAATTTAATTTTCGCCTTTTGTTAGGAGTGCGTTTCCCTCTTGATGCTTTTGTTAGTTCCGTCTGAGACTGTGAATTTTGGGAGGTGATTTTGATGATTTTTTATTTGTAACTCGTGGCTTTTCTTCTTGGAGTGTTATCTTCCTGCCAAGACGTGTAGAGACGTAAAGATGAAAACTTGTAGGTTTTCTTGAGTCCTTGCTCCCTAACTTGCACCCAAAAGGATGCCCCTGGGTCTTTAGTGTAGGTCCCGGGGGTTTCCTTTTGTTTGTATTGCTCCGTGTCGCGCTTGTCCGAGTTGTTCTGAGATGTTTTCGTTTTTATCCGAGATGTTTTTGGGTTAGTAATCTGTTTTCTTCTCTTCTTGCTGTAGGACTAGTTGATTCTCATGTCTTCTCGCAAGAACATTGTTGAGACATCTTTCCAGGTCCCCGAGGGCATGGCTGATTAGGTGGATTCAATGGTTCTTCTGTTTCTTTGGTTGATTATGAGTTTTGTCAGCAGCTTAGGCAGTTTCATAGGATTTGTAGTAGTGTCGGTGAGGAGAAGAATTACGAACTTGTACCTCCCTCCTCTGAAGAGAGAGTTTGTTTCTCTACTCGAGTTGCTGGAGACCGTCCTTTTTTCTATGCATATGATTTCTTCTTTGGCCAGATGAGCATCACCATTCCTTTTACTCCTTTTGAGACCAATCTGTTGTGGTCTTGCAACGTAGCTCCGTCCCAACTTCACCCCAATTCTTGGGGCTTTATAAAGATTTTTCAATTGTTGTGTCGTGAACTTGACACCCCTGCCTCGCAATCCCTTTTCTTTTATTTGTTTGTCTTGACAAAACCTGGGGTAGTGAAGAAAAAGGATGCCTGGGTTTCTTTCCGAGCTTCGCAAGGGAAGAAAGTTTTTTCTATGTATGACGAGTCGTTTCGTGATTTTAAGAACTATTTCTTCAAGGTCTGAGCTGTTGAAGGAGCTCGGCCCTTTTTTCTGGATGAGAATGATGAGCCCACTTTTTCTTTAGAGTGGCAAAAGAATGTTGTTGTGTCGAGGTATTCATGGGAGATATTGGACGAGGTCGAGCAGGCCTTTGTGACTGTGTTGGAGGAGAATTGGGGGGAGCCTCCCTATCTTGATACCAAGAAATTCTTAGGGGACCCCTCACTTATCCGAGCTGAGCTGGGTAGTGATCGATTTCCTTTCTTTGTCTGTTTGATTTTATTTTCTGCAGGCTCTTTTCTGATTTGTAAATTGATTTCTCACTGTTGCGCGTTGCTTGCAGAGATGATTAAGGATAATGAGTCTATGAAGGCCTTCAAAAGGGCGAAGAAAGCTACCGCAGAAAAAAACATCTCGGCCAAGGCGGCCGGGGAAGGATCTTCCCAGGCTCAGTCGAAGCCGTCCGTTCCGAGCTCACCTGGGGCGAGGAAGGTAATCCCAACTCCCCGGGTTCGTGTGATTGATCCTCCCCAAGCCTCTGTTGTTACTTCTGGTGCTCCTCCCTATGGATGATGTATCGCTCCTCCGCCATTTGGACTTTATAACTCAGAGTAGTGTTAAGATGGCGCACATGGGGGCTGCCTTGTACCGAACTGCCCAAAATCTTCCTCTTCATGCCACCAAAGCCATCATGGAGGAGGTTAAACAAGAGTTTGATCGGATGAAGGGATTAAAGGAGGGGCTCGAAGTGAAAGTGACAAAACTGGAGAAGGAGCTGGAGAACGAGAAGGCTAGCTCCCTTGCCCTGGCGGCTTCTGTGAGGTTGGCCGAGGACACGGCATTGAGGCATAAAGACAGCTATGTTACATCCTATCGGGAGGTAATGCATCTGAGGGAGGAGTTGGAGTCTGCCCGAACTGATTACTCCGAGCTCCAAGGTCACCTTGTCGGCAGTGTGAATGCTGCTTATGAGAACCTGAAGGAGTAGGTTCAAGTTCTGGCTCCCGAGGTCGATCTGTCTCACTTCAGCCTAGACAATGTTGTGAGGGATGGTAAGATTATCCCTGATGACTCGAATGATGATGATGTTGAACCTCCCCCTACGCCTGCTGCCAAAGTGTCAACTTCTTCAGTTCCTTCTGCTGTGGCCGGTCATCCCGTATTCGATCTGGACTGTCAAATCCTGAATCGAGATGATGGGACCGTGGATGCTGTGCCCCTTCAGACTCGCCCTCCTTCTTCCCATGCTGATGCTACTGGGAAGGCTTCTGATGTTTAACTGAACTTTTTTATCTTTGGTTGTGTAGATAGCCCGGCTTGTGGGCTTTTAAACTCTTTATTTTGTAAATTGTATTTTGCTGACTGTTGGCACTTATTTAGTTGCTTGTTTAGCAACCTTAGGCTAAAAAACAAGAAATAGCTCCCGAGTTCTTGGGGCTGATTTGGGTAGCCCCCTTGAATTTGTTTTTATCAACTTCGCGCCTTTAGTATCATGTCGATCTTTATCTCGTCTATGCACTTTTTCTAGGCTTTTGGTAGTGCTGGAGCCTTGTTGCTCGATCTCTTTGGGTGGCTCTTGTGCTTTTGGCTTTGATTCTTTTTTGAGGCAAAAAATCTTGTTATTTTGGACCTTTTGTGAGGTCTCTGGCAAGTATTACTTTTGTAGCCTTTGCACTTTATGTGGATCAACTTCCTCATGTCGAGCCCTTCTAAGTTACCTTTATAATCCTCTTTTTTGGACCTTGTTCAGGTCTCTTTCAGGGATTACTTCTATAACTTTGTGTGTTCGATCGACTTCGTCATGTCGGATCAAGTTATTTCGTAATCCTCTTTCTTGGACCTTGCTCAGGTCTCTTTTAGAGATTACTTCTATAACTTTGTGTTTTGGGCCGACTTCGTCATGTCGGGCCCTTCTAAGTTATTTTTGTAATCCTCTTTCTTGGACCTTGTTCAGGTCTCTTTCAGGGATTACTTCTATAACTTTGTGTTTTGGGCCGACTTCGTCATGTCGGGCCCTTCTAAGTTATTTTTGTAATCCTCTTTCTTGGACCTTGTTCAGGTCTCTTTCAGGGATTACTTTTATAACTTTGTGTTTTGGCCGACTTCGTCATGTCGGGCCCTTCTAAGTTATTTTTGTAATCCTCTTTCTTGGACCTTGTTCAGGTCTCTTTCAGGGATTACTTCTATAACTTTGTGTTTTGGGCCGACTTCGTCATGTCAGGCCCTTCTAAGTTAAAGTAATCCTCTTTTATAGGGTTGGCCAGACCTCTTTCCAGGGTTTACTTATAACTTGGTTTGACTTGGTCCGACTTCTTAACGTCGGCCAGTCTTTTAAGTTATTATTTAGCAATCCATCAGGACCTCGTCAGGTCCTTTCTCCGGATCACTTTCGATAACTTCTTACATTATTCTGTTTTCATCTTTGCCAATTTGTAGAAAGTGGATTAAATCCTCGTTTAGTCGACCTCTAGATGAATTTGGTTTTCATCTTTGTTGGTCTTTAAGGTGATCGTGCAGTGAATTTGTTTTTCACTTTCTGCCAATCTGTCGCTTTATAATCGGACGATGAATGTTTCAGATTAATGCGTCTTGAAAACTTTGTAGAACGTCTAATATATTTTATTTAAAAGAAAATAAAAATATGTACATATAGAGTTTTTATCCTCTTAATCTCAACTTGGTGCCTCATTAAAAAACCTTTTCAGGAAAAAGAGTGCATCCTATGATGAGATCTTTTACCTTCTCTAACTATAGTACCTTCTTAGGTTGCATGCGTGCCACGACCTAGGAAGTTCTCGCCCGTCGAGTTCGGATAGTCTGTAGTAGCCCTTCCCAAGTACTTTTGTGACTTGGTAGGGTCCTTTCCAGTTTGCTGCTAGCTTTCCTTCCCCGGGTCGAGTTGTTCCAATATCATTTCGGATTAGGATGAGATCGTTCTCAATGAAACCTTTTGGTACTACCTTTTGATTATATCTGGAAGCCATTCGTCGTTTTAGTGCTTCTTCCCTGATCCGAGCTCTTTCTTGAATTTCAGGAAGTAGGTCGAGTTCTTCCTTTTGAAGTTGGGAGTTGGCTTCTTCATTGTAGTGGACCACTCTAGGCGACCCTTCTTCGATCTCTACTGGGATTATTGCCTCTGTTCCATATGCTAATCGGAAGGGTGATTCCTTTGTGGTGGAATGTGGCGTTATTCGATATGCCCATAGGACTTGTGGAAGTTCTTCGGCCCAAGCTCCCTTTGCCTCTTGTAATCTTCGTTTTAGCCCGGCCAATATGACTTTGTTAGCAGCTTCGGCTTGTCCATTGGCTTGGGGATGTTCGATGGAGGTGAGCTGGTGCTTTATGTTCAAGTCGGCTGCTAATTTTCTGAAGCATGCATCTGTGAATTGGGTGCCATTGTCTGTGGTGATGGAGTATGGAACCCCGAACCTTGTGACAATGTTCCTATATAGGAATTTTCGACTTCTTTGAGCAGTGGCGTTAGCTAGGGGTTCTGCCTCGATCCACTTTGTGAAATAGTCTACTCCTACTATGAGGAATTTAACTTGTCCCGATCCTTGGGGAAAGGGTCCGAGAAGATCGAGTCCCCATTTTGCAAATGGCCAAGGTGAGGTTACGCTGATGAGCTCTTCTGGCGGGGCGATGTGAAAGTTGGCATGTTTCTAGTATGGTGGACATGTCTTTACAAACTCTGTAGCTTCCTTTTGTAGAGTTGGCCAATAAAATCCCGCCCGGGGTACTTTTTTGTTAAGAGCTTGTTCTCCGAAATAATTGCCACAAATGCCACTGTGTACTTCCTCTAAGACTTCCCTTGTGTTGGAGGTCGGCACACATTTTAATAATGGCATTGAGATCCCTCTTTTGTATAGGGTGTTGTTTATGATAGTGTAGTATTGTGCCTCCCATTTTAACCTCTTTGCCTCCTTTTCATCTGTGGGGAGTATTTCTGTTTTGAGGTAGTTGATTATAGGGATCATCCATCCTTGATCCTGACTTGTTACGGCTATGACTTTTTCCTCTTCTGAGATTGACGGGTTCTGTAGCATTTCCTGGATGAGGCTTCTATTGTTGCCCCCTAGTTTGGTGCTGGCTAGTTTTGAGAGTGCGTCAGCTCGGGTGTTTTGTTCTCGGGGTATGTGGCGGATCTTATATTCCCCGAGTTGTCCGAGCTGTTCCCTGGTTTTATCCAAATACTTTTTCATGGTGGGATCTTTGGCCTGGTAGCTCCCTGTTATTTGTGAGGTGACTACTTGTGAGTCGCTGAAGATGTTGAGTTTTTGAGCTCTAATCTCCTTAGCCAGCTTCAAACCAGCTAGTAGTGCTTCATATTCCGCCTGGTTGTTTGAAGCCGGGAACCCGAATTTGAGGGAAAGCTCAATTTGGGTTCCTTGGTTGCTTTCAATTATTACACTTGCGCTGCTTCCAGTCTTATTCGAGGAGCCATCCACACAAATATTCCATTCTATGGGGGTCTTTGGGGTGTCTGTAAATTCTGCAATAAAGTCGGCTAAGTATTGTGATTTAATGGCTGTCCGAACTTCGTATTGGAGGTCGAATTCGGACAACTCAACTGCCCATTGTAGGATTCTGCCTGCTAGATCTGTTTTTTGCAATATCCCTTTTATGGGCTGGTTGGTCCGAACCCTAATAGTGTGAGCTTGGAAGTACGGGCGGAGACATCGAGAAGTTAGTATGAGCGCATAGGCAAATTTTTCTATTTTTGGTAGTTCAACTCGGATCCTTGTAGCGCTTTACTAATGAAGTATACAGGTTGTTGCCCTTTGTCATCCTCTTGAACCAGTGCTGAGGCTAATGCCCGACTTCCTACCGCGAGGTATAATACGAGTGGTTCTTCCTCTCGTGGCCGAGTTATGGTAGGTGGTTATCCCAGAAAACTTTTGAAATCTTGGAAGGCTTGCTCACACTCCGTTGTCCATTCGAACTTTTTTCCTTTCCTTAGAGTGGCATAGAAGGGGAGAGACCTTATTGCTGATCCCGCTAGGAATCTGGATAAGGCCGCCAACCTCCTGTTGAGTTGTTGTACCTCTTTGACACAAGTTGGGCTCTTCATGTTGCGTATAGCCTGACATTTATCCGGATTTGCCTCGATTCCTCTTTGTGTTAGCATAAAACTCAAGAACTTGCCAGCTTCTACTGCAAAGGTGCATTTTGCAGGATTGAGTCGCATGCCATGCTTCCTTATAGTGTCAAACACTTGGGCCAAGTCGGACAATAATGTCTCTTCACTTTGTGTCTTTATCAACATGTCGTCCACATAGACTTCCATGATTTTTCCAATATGGTCTGAAAAGACTTTGTTCATTAGCCTTTGATAAGTTGCTCCCGTGTTTTTAAGACCAAAAGGCATTACAATGTAGCAATAGTTTGCTTTTGGTGTTAGAAACGAGGTTTTTTCCTAATCAGGTGGATACATTGGGATTTGGTTGTATCCGGAATATGCATCCATAAACGAGAGGTATTTATATCCGGATGAGGCATCCACCAGAGCGTCAATACTTGGGAGTGGGTAAGGATCTTTTGGGCAGGCTTTGTTGAGATCGGTGAAGTCGGTGCACATTCGCCACTTCCCATTAGATTTTTTCACCAAGACGATGTTGGCTAGCCATAGTGGGTACTTGACTTCTCTTATGAATCCTGCCTCCAGTAATGCTTGTACCTGTTCTTCCACAGCTTGGGATCGTTCTGGTCCAAGTTTTCTTCGTCTCTGCTGTACCGGCCGAGATCCTGGATAGACCGCCAACTTGTGGCACATTAGTTTGGGGTCTATGCATGGCATGTCTGCAGCTTTCCATGCGAAGAGATCGACATTATTTCGTAAGAACTGTACTAGTGATTCTTTTGCGCCTCCTTGTAGGATCGTGCCAATATTAGTTGTTTTGTCTGAGGTGTCTCCGATCTGGATTTTCTCTACTTCACCTTCGGGCTGTGGACGAAGTTCTTCTCGTCTCTGAATTCCACCAAGCTCAATTGTATGGAATTCTTCTCCTCTGCCTCTGAGGTTTAGACTTTCATTATAACAGCGGCGTGCCATCTTTTGATCTGCTTTTATTGTAGCTATCCTTTCTGCAGTTGGAAATTTCATGCATAGATGCGGAGTTGAGACTATTGCGCCGAGTTGATTTAAGGTTGTCCGTCCTATTAAGGCATTGTAGGCTGATCTCACGTCGACCACGATGTAGTCTATTTTGAGTGTTCTAGATTGGTTTCCTTTTTTGAAGGTTGTGTGTAGTGGCATATAACCCAATGGTTGTACCAGGGTATCTCCCAGTCCGAACAGGCTGTTCGGGTATGCTTTAAGCTCTTTTTCTTCTAAGCCAAGCTTGTCGAAGGTAGTTTTGAATAAGATGTCGGCGGAGCTTCCTTGGTCTATTAATGTGCGGTAGAGATTAGTGTTTGCCAGTATGATGGTGATAACCATGGGATCGTCGTGTCCCGAGATGATACCGGATGCATCTTCCTTGGTGAACGTAATTGCAGGGATGTCGGGCGCTTCCTCCTTCCCTTCGACATGATATACTTCTTTAAGATATCTTTTGCGGGATGATTTGGAGATTCCTCCTCCTGCAAATCCTCCGTGTATCATATGAACATGTCTTTCTGGTGTCCGAGGTGATTGCTCGGTTCGTCCGGCCTCTTCATCCCTCCTCCTTTTTCTTTGCTCATCGTCTCGGGTGGCCAAATACCGATCTAGTTTTTCTTCTCTTACTAACTTTTCTGTGACGTTCTTTAGATCGAAGCATTCATTGGTAGAATGTCCGCGGATAAGATGGTATTCGCAATACTCGTTTCGGTTTCCTCCTCCTCTTTTGCCTTTGAGTGATCGAGCTGGGAGTATTTTTTCTGTGTGGCAGACTTCTTTGTACACGTCCACAAGAGACACCCGAAGGGGGGGGTGTAATTATGATATTTTTTAATTTTTTTCCCATGTCGGTCTCCCTTCTTTTTGGGCTCTTTATCTTTTTCTCGGTAGGAGAATCCGGATTTTGAGGTTTCACCTAGCCGAGAATTTTCTTCCATGTTGATATACTTCTCCGCCCGTTCTTGCACTTCGTCCAGGGATGTGGGGTATTTCTTTGATATAGATTGACTGAAAGGTCCCTCTCGTAGACCATTGATGAGGCCCATGATGGCGGCCTCTGTTGGTAAACTTTGTATGTCTAGGCATGTTTTGTTGAATCTCTCCATGTAGTTGCGAAGACTTTCCCGATCTCCTTGCTTGATTCCTAGTAGACTGGGGGCGTACTTAGCTTTGTCTTTTTGGATGGAGAATCTGGCCAGGAACTTTTTGGCTAGATCATCAAAGCTTGATATGGACTTTGGAGGTAGGTTGTCGAACCATCTGATTGCTGTCTTTGTGAGGGTTGTTGGAAAAGCTTTGCAACGGACTCCATCTGAGGCGTCGGTGAGGTACATTCTACTTCTGAAATTGCTGAGGTGATGGTTGGGGTCTGTAGTGCCATCGTACAAGGTCATGTCCGGAAGTTTGAAGTTCTTAGGAATTTTGGTCTTCATAATTTTCCTAGTGAATGGATCTTGGTCTTTGCGTGGGCTGTCCTCCAGGGTGGATTGAGTAGCTTTGGCTTTGAGATCGGCTTCGAGTTTTAGAAGTTTATCTTCTAATTCTCGACGTCGCCTTACTTCTCTCTGTAGATCCTTCCCGACTTCCCGTTGATGATGGGTTCTTTTTCAAGTTGCTTTAAACGATCCTGAAGTGCTTCTATCACTCCCGGATTTGATGAATTTTTGTCCCCGTTGGATTCTGGAGTGTCTTTTAGCGTAGTGTCCGCATTTTTGTGCGGTGTTCTATCCTCTAGATCTGAATCATGGTCGTTGTCATGATCGTCCGCCGTGGTGATGGGATGACTTCCAGGTTCCCCGGCAACGGCGCCAATGTTCCGAGGGTTACCTGAAACTGTAGGTCGATCTCAGACGAGATATTCTGTACTGGTCGGAGATGACGTGTCCGGCTGGTGGGTGGCGGCCGGAGCTGTCGTATCTGACTTGTGGGACTGGCTGCACTACTGATCCTTCGTCACCAGAGGGTGGGGTACCTGCAAGAGACTCCGATGCCTAAGTTAGCATGGGTATTAAACAGGTTTTTAGTAGAATCAGAGTATGAGTTATACCTAGGTGCTCCAGTGTATTTATAATGGTGTAGAGTGACCTTTTTAGATAAGATAAGTTAGTTATCTTATCTTATCTTATCTTTGAGTGAGGTCAGCTTATCTTTAAGAGAACCGCCCTTATCTCTATAGGCTTTGACTGCCTTTGGATTTGGGTCGTGTTCCTCTATTTGGGCCCCTTGCTGGGCTTTCCTGTCGGTTTGGCCGATCTCTCTTTAAAAAGAGGTCGGATAGTCTGACCTGAGGAGGTCGGTCGCTTTGACACCAATCATCCCGGGTCGGACAACTCGACCCAGGGTATGAATAGTAAGCAATCAGTCTCAACTCTCAACATCATACTGTCTTTATACTACAATAGTGGAATTAAAAACAAAAAACCACTAACCGATTTAATTAAGGGTGAAAAACTCATTTTCAGTTCCATCACCCAAGCCTAATAATGCAAGGTAATTCACCATTGCTTCAGGTAGGTATCCTATCTCCCTGAACTGTAAGACAGCAGGTATTAGAGTTTGGATAAACCACACTAACATCAGCTCTCAATGGATAAACCCAATCAAAGAACAATTAGCATTCAGTTATGGATTTCAACAAACACCATAACACACTAAACAGAACCAAAAATCAAGAAAAATCAGCATTCAGCAACAAACATTACAAAACAGCAACCAGTAATCACACTAAACCTGAAATCAATAAAGCTAAATAAATTTCAACAATGATTTGATTTCCATTTTTAGCAGCAGCAAGAAAATTTCAGAAATTAAAAAAACTAAAAAGAGCAGCAGCACTAAATCAATTATTTAATTTAAAAATATCCATTCACAATTTCACATCCAGAAATAAGTACACAGAGCATAAAAAAGGAAGAAGAAGAACCGAAGTAGTGAAAGCAGGGCCACTAACCTTCGACGGACAGACGGAGGGCGAGCGGCGACCCGACGGTGAGCTGCTTCTAGCCTCAAACAGAGAAGTCAGGGAGGATGGGGACGACGTGCCGAGCAACAAGAAAGGGCCTGGGTTCTGGACACGGGGAAGGAGGAAGAAGCGGAGGCACCGACAACACGGATGGTGGCGGCACTGCGGCAGAACCGTTGAGGACTGAGGAGGAACTAGGGTTTTGATTTGGTACCTTTGCTTCAATCAAAAGGAAGGGGGTGAGAGTACTCTGAGGAGGAACTAGCTATTTAGGTTTTTTTTTAAGGGGTCAAAACGGCGCCGTTTTGGAGGGAGTTACTAAACCAGAAAACCTCTAAAAAACCGGTCAGTTCTGCCGGTTCAACGGTTAATTGCTGGTTCGACCGATTTTGTGCCAGACAGTTTTTGGAGTCAATCGAACTGTCCTAGTGACCGGTTTCCCGTTAACCCAGTTGAATCGACCGGTCCGATTTGGTTTTCAGAACTATGGCCGTAAACGACTTCTACTTATAAGCGCGGACAGGCCTTATCTTGTTTACAGTATAAATGAGATAACCACATGTCATGCTGATGTGTCTTATCTCGTTTACACTATCTCCTTTACAGTGTAAACGAGATAAGACTGGAGAATTTAAATTGGTAAATATTTTTAAAATTATTTATTTTAGTAATTATTATATTTATTTTATTTATTAAAATAAAAAATTTAAAATATGTACCTGAAACAAGAGAATAAAATAATACAGATTTTTATGATAATTTTAATATTCTCAAGTTATAAATGTAAAATAACAACATGTTGCCCATTAGTACCTAGAATTTTTTTATTTTTTTTAATTAATAGTAATAAATTTGTCTAAAAGATTTAGAAATTACCTTTTCATTATTATCTCTCAAAAACTTCTCTATATATCATATTCATTGTACAGTTATCTTCCAAGTGTCTGTGATCTTGCAACAGCACACGCAGACCATCTTTATTCTTTACTCTTGATAACACAACATACAATTGGCCACTTATTTAGTTTAGGGTTGTTTGTGGATTTAGTTGTAACAGGTAGCAATTATTAAAGTGATAGTTGAAGTGGACTTAAAAGCTCTTCTGTAAATAGGAACCCGAAATAAAAAAGCATCCATATAGTCTAGTTAAGTGCACAACATAGCACAACAGAAGATATAGAATTATTTTTTGTAATATCTATTTAGTTTATTTTTTATTTTTATCATAGGTTACAATTATTTTTAAAATATTTATTTAATATATCATGTATTAATACTAAGAGTATTTTCTAAAAAAGATATATTCGTAAAAATAGATATAATATGATTACAAATATAACATAAATAAATTAAATAAATAAAAGGTTAACCTAATATACTTACCAATGCCTTTGTTAAAATTTTCAAATTGAAAATTAATTATGTATTCGATTTTTGGTGATCATGTAGATAATTGAATAATTGAGTTACAAATTAATTTTTCAATGTACACCTTATTTTTTTCTCATTTCTAAATGAAATCAAAAATTAAGAGATATAAGTTGTAATACGTAATGAAAAAGATAAAAAAATTTGCATAAAAAAAGATAATTGTAATAAAAAAAAATCTCATTGTGAAATATTAAAATTTTACATATTGCAAATCATGAATATCAACTACAATGTACGGGCTACTTCTCTCTATTTTTGATCATAATATAAATTTTTTTCGATCAAGAGTCCAACAATATCTCTTTAAAAAAATGAATTAAATATACTAAATTAAGGACAAATGAATGAATAATATAAGAAATTACAGCTCTATACGTGTATAAATTAAAGAGAATTTACTAATTTAATTTAGGGTTAAGTACTTTTTTGTCCCTAAGATTTGAGACCAAAATTAAAATCGTCTCTGATCTTTTTTTGTTGTTAAAATCATCCTCAACGTTATAAAATCATTCTTTTGTCCATAAACAATATTTTTTGGACAATTTTACCCTTAAACAAAAATAATAAAAAAAAAACTCCACACCCTCACCATTAACGTTACATCATCATCATCGCTTCGCATCTCCTCCCTTTCTCTTTCCTTACCACCATCACCGCTGCCACCATAACCATCACCATTGCCATCATAACCAACACACCTTCTTTCTCTCTATTATTCGTTCATCATCCTAAATTATTATCACCCACTCATTACTCCCAGCACTTTTCTTTCAGCAACAACAATATTCCTAAAATAAATCAACAGCAACATTCACAAAATAAATCAACAAAAATTTCAGATTAAACAATAATTCAATAATCATCAATCACAATTTCAGATCCAAAATCAGCAACAACATAAATTTAAAAAATTAAAAAGAAAGAAATAATGTTTATGTTCTTCAAAAGTTAAAAAATAAAAATAAAAAGAAAGGAAGAACGAAGATAGAAACAGAGAACTTAAAAGAGGGGTGGTGTTACTGCCATCCGTTGCCGTCGCGGTTGAGGAAAAGAGGAGGAACGACGTGTGAGAAGCTACTGCTGCTAGCACTGTCGCAGTTGTGGCTGAGGATAGGATTAGAGGTGTCGAAAATTCCCAGGAGGCCGGGATCCCTGCGGGGACCGCCCCAAATGGGACCCCAATGGTGGGAAATTTTTCCCGTGGGGATGGGAATGGGGAGCGAAATTTTTCCGAGACAGGCGCGGGGACCCGAGTGGGGATCCCTGCCCCATCCCCGATAATTCCTTGAATTTTTGAACTTATTTAATGACCCTTACTTTATTTCTAATATAGGGTTTTTTTTTAGTAATTTCACTCATTGAAAAATCCTAACCCTATTGTTCAAGATTTTATTTTATGGACTATGATTTGCTATGTTATATTTCTGGACTTATAATTTTGGATAAGATATGTTTGTGTGTTTGTAATAATATTTTGTAGTTTATTTTTTGATTTTTTGATATTTTTATTATAGTTTCCATATGAATGTTAAACATAGAGAGATGGAGAATGGGGCCCCGCGGAGAACGGGAATGGAGACAATTATTCTCCCATGATGGGGAATGGGGCGGAGATGGGATTAATTCTGGGGGCAAGGACGGGGAGCAGGGAGGCATCCCCCTCCCTCGCCCCGCCCCGCCCCATTGACATCCCTATGATAGGAACAATGGTGATGGAGAACATCATGATGGTAGTGGCCAGAACTGAAACCACTGGAGTAAGAGACCCAAATCGGTTGCTAGAGTTGAAACGATGCCGTTGAGGTCGATGCCGACATGGTTGTCGTTGAGGGCTAAGGAGGGGTCGGGATCGCCGAGAAAGCGGTCGCCATGGGTGGTTGAGGAAGGTGAGGCCAACGCCAATGGAGGAAGGGTTGAGGTTGGTGATGGAGAAGGAGAAGAATATGGAATAAGAGGCGGGGCAGAGATAGTAGGGCGGCGAACAGGGAGAGAAGAAGAATTGGGATTGGGAGTTTTGAAGAGAGGGGTATGAAAAAGGGGATGAGGAGGGAAGAAAGTGAAGAGATATGGGGGTAGGGTGGAAGGAGGATTTTGTTTTTGTTTTTTAATATTATTTTTATTAATTATTAAGGGTAATTTGGTAAAAAAAATTGAAGTAAAAAAGAACGATTTTATAACGTTTTGTAATGTTAAGGATGATTTTAATAACAAAAAAAGGTTAGGGACGATTTTGATTTTGGCATCAGACTTTAGGGACGAAAAAAGTTTTTAAACAATAAAACTACCAGTATATTAATATAAGAATATGCCTTTAGAAAAAGTCACAATACAATTTTAAACATTTTAATAAATAAATTTCTAAAATTTTTGCTATCAATAAAATGATGTTATTATACAATTTCTTGGCAAAATTAAAACTAAAAGAAAAATAATTTTGTGTGGGTTAATATAAATTAACTACATATCAAATAAGTGGATTCGTTCATTTATTATTTTCAATATAGCAGCATGAGAAAGAAAATTGAAATGATTCTCGACAATTTACGATCATCGACCATATTTAATACGTGACTCCTTTTAAAAAATTTTCTGCATACGTGTGCAGTCAGAAGATATATTCCGCTTGATTCTTAAATCGTAAAATTTGAGAAGGCATAGACCTTCCCTTTGATCAGTTCATTCTCAAACATTTTTGCCAAAAAATTCTTGATTAAATAATAAACTTTATCACACTGTAAAACAAATTAAATATAAAAGCTATTAGCACTTATAAAGCTATTAAATCGCACTATTTTTGACTCGTGTAAGGGTTTACTTATCGAATAAACTTAAAATACGAAGAAAAATATTTATAAATTGGACCTAGCATCACTTGAAAGAATTATAAAAAGTAATCAACTAACTTTATCATCCATTAGAACAATTTCTATGTAAGTCATATTACTTTTATTAAATTTGGATGGGACTTTCCATAATCTTAAAATTCTTGGCTTTATTTTCCATACTTTCTTCTATTTTGCCAACTTTTTTTATTTGGCTCTTTCGAAAAAATATATTACTATTAATTGTGGATACTTGTTATAATTATAATAAATTTAATTATTATTCTAAATAAATAAAATAGATAACAATTAAAATTATGTTTTAGTGTTTTATATTCAATATTTACTATAAATATAAAGAGTACAATAACTAATGAATAGAAATATGAGTAGAAAATAAAACATATTAATTAAAATTATTAAATTATTGAATGTAAATAATATTTGCTAATTATTTTTGCATTTAATTAAAATTTATTCCTTTGTAATGAAATGACTTTTTAATTATTTTTATCGTATATTACCGAATAAATTTTAATAAATAATATCTAAAATAAGTAAATCAAATAACAATGATTGAAAAGATATTTTTAACAAATTAAATGTGAGAAATAGAAATAAAAAAATTGATAAAGAATAATAATTATAGGTAAAAATAGAGTTTTTGTTTTGGAAGAAAAAAGAACACATGAGGAATTGTTTAATAACCCATGTCATGTACGTAATAATAAATTGTTCAATAATTCGTGTTATGCACGTAAAAAGGTTAAAATTATAATTTTAAATTATTTTATTAAAATTAATTTAAATTGTAATAATTTGATTAATAAAAAAATAACATATTATTTGTTTAAATCATTTTAATTTTTTTATTTAAGTATACATATATATTAAGTCACATATGTTAAGTTTTTTTAATTTTCTGATTATGAATATTTTTCTTTGGTTCTATAATCATTCAATAATTTTGTTATTCTATTAATATCACCAAACACATAATAATCTTCATAAATCATAGTAATTTTCTTGTTTATGTATATGTATATATTTATATATATTTTTTACTAAAGATAGAGAGATTTGAATCTGCGACCTCTTAGGTGAGTATGAAAAAACTCGTGTAATATTTTTTTATTTTTTATATCCATACATATTCTCCAATTCTCATTCATAAGCATGATTAATAATTTTTTTTAAATGGTGATGTTTTAATTTTTTTTCTTTCACGTATTTTCATATATTAACAAGAAAAGTAAAACTACGTATTGTGACTCTTTCTTTTTCACGCCTTAATTTTAATTAATCAATCTTGTTTCTACACAATATAATCAAACTTTTAATCACTCTAATCTATTAATGAATTATACTTTTCTTAATAATTTGATTACTAATCTGAAATACAAAAAAGAAAAAAAAGGTGATACATATATCCAAGAAAGAAAATAAACTTAAAAATCGGAAAAAATAAAGAAATTTCATGTTAAAAAAATTTAAAAATAACATATCCAAAAAGAATAGTCGTAATATATAAATTGAGGCAATAATTTAAATTTCTCTAAAACTAATTTAATCAAATACTAATATTAGAACTAAATTATTTAAATAATATTTAATATATCCTAGTCCTTAGACACTTATAGATTAGAGTCATTCTCGTAACGACAATCAACCAAAACATCATAAGCTCGAACATTTAGAATCCGTACAAATTCGGACCATTCTCTTATTAAATAAGCTTCATCTATCCATGCAATGCAGCAAGATATAGAATTGTCATACAGAAAAACTAAATTGACCTTTATTCTCCTCAATAGCATTGCATTAATGCACCAAAAAGCTAGTAGTTTCTAAAAAAAATCACAATATGTTATAAAACTATTTTTAATACAAAAAGCTTAAGAGAAGAAAATTTAAATACAGTACCAACTTTTGAAATTGTATCTTCAAGTTTGACACGAATTTTCTAAAACTGAACCTAAATTGAAGAAATTCAATTTCATGATATGCTCCACTTCGAAGATTTTCTGGCAGACGTAGAAAGCGTGGAGGGATGAAACTTGAACTTGACCTACAAAGCTTCTTGGAAGCAATTGCTCAATCAAAAATCGAACTACTCCCAAGAAAACTAACTTTACCTACATTCCATTAGGTTAGTCATCATATATGAGTAGATCCAACCATCATTCAATAAAATAATAGAGTTTACTACCCCTTCGTTGAACGCTTACATCCATGTAATTAGAATCTGAATCAGTGAATACAACTCGATATGGTATTTTATGGATGTGGTGCATTATAAATGATTGCGGCAAAAGACAATCGCACTGGAACGTTAGATGAAAAAGAATAAGTTGAAGTAAGAACAATTATCAAAAGAATAATATAATAGAATGCCTACATAAAAAATACCATAAAAAATCATAACTTGTACCTTAAAAGGATCAATTTCGATGAAAAAAGAAGAATACATTCTATTTCTATGAAGTAGTCAAAGAAGAATAACAAATTAGAAAAAAATATTTTGACTCTTAGATCTAGACTCACGAACGGTAAAAGAAATATTATATATAGTCTTTAGTAATACAAAAATAATTATAGAAATTAATTATTGATATCAACATCAGTTTACCACTATCAACATTAGTATCATATTATGGTATTTAGAATTACGAATTTATGTTTATTTTTTATTTTTAATTATTGATATCTTAATCCTTTTTAAAAGATACTTTGCTTTTTTAAAATATAACGTGTGTGCTATCTAGACCTTTTTTATTATTATTATTTGTTATCAATATTAATTTGTCACCACTAAAAAGTAATAATTAAAAAATATTAAGAATTGACAATTAGTATTATATAATTAATATAATAATTAGTATCAACTTGTATTAACGTGTGTATCAACTTGCATAATGATTGAGATTTAGAATTATATCAATTAATATAATAATTAGAATGATTAAAAATATTAATAATTAACAATTAGTATAATAATACATTAAATATTAATTTCATAATTATAAAAAAATATTTTTTTAAAATAGATTGAGAAGAGAGTGTAATATTTTTATTTTGGAGGAAAAAAGAGCTCATAAAAAATTGACATCTCACCTCTAATATTTGTAAAAATATACTAATATACCAATAATCACTACAACAATTCCGACAGATAGCAGCGAAAATTTTGCGGCACATATAGCGGCAGTTATTGGTTGGGGCTGCAATCAGAGCTACATTTAGCGGCGTCTTTTTGAAAACTGCCGCTATATGTACCGTTGGGAGAGTTATTGTTTTACATTTTGCGGCGGTTTTGCATTTACCACATATTGCAATGTTTTCTTTAGTAATAACCATCTGGGTATAATCTAGTTAAGTAAACACTACTATCTTAAGCTACATATGTTTAAATCATTGTTATTTAAACTCATAACACTTTCTCTACATTCGTTTTACGTAAAAAAATTCACAAGTTAAATAAGCTATATATCTTAACTCATATGAACAAATTTACCAACAAGATTTTCTTGTTTACTTTATTGCCATTTAAATTTGCATTCAAACATGGATGTAAAATAAGAAAATAAAATCATACTCTAAACTAATTAAAAATCAAACATTTTCTAAAATTAATAATTATAAATATTTTCTATAAAATATTAAAAATAATAATTAAAAATATTTTCTACAAGTCATTAAAAATTCAAAACTTTATAATTTTACCAAAATTATAATTTTAAATTTTTTATTTTAATGATTTGTTGAGCATTTATTAAAATAAAAAATTTAAAATTTATTTAATAACAATCTTAACTTGTATTCTTAGATATAAGAATTCATAATAACTAAATTCAAAATTAATTAATGTTTTATCAAAATTAAATACTAAATAGAATAAAAATATTTTTATATGAAAACCAATCAATCATCTGCATATTATCGTGGTTAATAGATTCAATAATGCTAACTGACCAACAAAATATAATATTTTTGGCAAATATTTTACTAATTTTAAATATTAAAGACTAAATTCTAAATCTTAATAAATATTTTTAGAAAATATTTGATTTTTAATAATTTATAAAAAATATTTATAATTATTATTTTTTTATTTATGATTGAATGTACTCTTTATTGAATTCATTATGGATATTATTAAATGTACTCTTTATTGTACTCTTTATTTACGCTTGGATCATATATAAATAGATGTAAATTAATTTGAGCTACTATGGTCCAAAATTAATTCGAAGCAGACCCATTCGAATTACTAGGGACGTCCTAGCGTGCATAATTCAAATCACCTTGATTCGAACTACCCTAAGACTACATGCAAGCATAATTCAAATTGGACAAATTCGAATTACAAGTATTACTACTAATTCGAATAGGACTAATTCAAATTAGTGTTGGTTTGTCTAATTCGAATGAGACTGATTCGAATTACATAAGAATGTGCTTTTGGGAGATCCTGGTAATGTTTTTCAATTTGGTAGAATTGTGTAATTTGGTCTTCCATTTGATTTAATTGTGCATTTTACCTAATATATAAGGTACCCATAATAACTATGATCAGATATAAAGTATACAACAAAAAATTGTGTGGCAATCAAATGTGTTCATATGATATATATAATTATTAGCCCTATATACATTGAAGAGACATTTGGCTTGGTGGTAACATGACATTGTTAAAGCTTTTCCTTCTTCCAGGTTCCAGGTTCGAGCCCTACCTTCTTCATTTGTGAAAGGCTTTACATAGTTGATATTCTACATAGTCCGGTCCGATTCTAATAACTATGAACGGAAATACTAAAATTTGGCGGCGGTTTGCAAAATTGATAGACGTTTAGCGGCGGTTATTCCAGCGGTTAGGTAAAACCGCTGCTAACCGTTTACCCGCGACTTATCTTTCGGCGTTTGGTTTAACCGCCACAATATGTTTGGCGGTGGTTAAAAATTGCCGCAAAATGGCTCTAGCAACCGCCGCTAAGTGCCGGATTTGTTGTAATATTAATAGTTAAAAAATAATTGTAAAGACTTGTTATAATTATAATAAATTTAATTATTACTCTAAATAAATATCATAAGAAAAATAAATAACAATAATTGAATATTAAAGAGATACAAAGAATATGTGACTATTATTACAATATGACTACGGAATTTTAATAAGATAGCCACACTACAACAATTTTTAGCTATTGCAACATGTACTGCAAATAACACTTAAAAATGTTGTCTAAATTAATTAAAGACAACACTTAATATTTGTTACATAAAAACAAAGTTGTTGCAACTCTTTCTTAACAACACACCATAAATGTTCTCTTTTGATTAATTAAAGTACACTTAAAAAGTGTTGCTTTTATAAATTAAACAAACAACATTTGTGATATTTATATATTACATTTTATAACTGTTGTTCTTACATTTTTAATAAGCTTCTCATTATAAATGTTGCCAAAATTCAATTAAAATTTTTCCTCTAAAATTTTGACTTTCTCTCTAAATATTTTAACAAAAAATATTTTTTAACTTAGTAAATAATATATAAATTAGAAACAAAATTCCAAAGTTCAAAACAAAATTGAAAATTCCAAGCCTTGTTTTCAATTAGAAACCCTAACCCCAACCATTTCAAACCCTTCTGCGCAATTTACCCTTGTTTGTTCGATTTCCTCATCGTTGCTTGTGAAGTTGTGTTCCTCTCTGCTCGCTTCGCCGTCATGCTTGTCTCTGCTCGCGCGCCGTTGTGCTCATCACTGCTCGCATCGCCGTTGTTCTTGTCGCTACTCGCATCGCCGTCGTGTTCGTCGCTGCCCTGCATTTCCTCATCGTTGCTTCTGAAGTTGTGTTCCTCTTTGCTCGCGTCGCCGTCGTGTTCCTCTCTGCTCGCGTCGCCGTCGTGCTCGTCTCTGCTCGCGTGTCGTCGTGCTTGTTGCTGCTCGCGCGTCGTCGTGCTTGTTGTTGCTCGTGCTCCTTCGTGCTCGTCGCTGCTCGTGCTCGTCGCTGCTCGCATCGCCGTCGTATTCGTCGCTCTGCATTTTGAGCTTCTGAATTTTTCTCTGCTCGATTCCAATTTTCTCGCCTTCTTCTACTTGTGACGTTTTGCTTGGCCCCTGGCTGGGTGCTGATATGCTCTGCTCCCCCGTGGTGCTCGTGCTCTTTCCATCACAGATAGGCTCCTTGCTTTACTCAGCTTTGTCATGGCTGAAGTTGATGAGAAATTCTGGTCATGAAAATTTTTCTTCTTTGATGAGAAATTACTGTTTAATTAATTATGATCCTATTAAATCACTGCAATGTTTAATTTTTATTGTGTATTCGCCGGCCTGTGCTTTAATCACTAAATGATGTCAATTTTAGGGCTTGGAAATGTGCTTTGTTGAATAGCTGAAGAGCCAGGAGAATTATTCTTACATGGTGGTTATATCTACTAGTTCTTCTCCTTCCTATACAAGAGTTCAGATCAGTATTTCTTTTGGGGTTTTATGAAAAGCAGGTTTTACTTTCATGCTTTTTCTTCATCTAATTTTTTCACTTATTTTCCTATGCATATTTATGAAGAGCTTTGTGTTTGTCACAGATTCTGCTAACAAAAACACTCATTCTACTTATTAGAGATCAAGCACAAAATTCAATATTAAGATTCCCAGTTTCTTTCAATAAATGTATTTTCGTTTGGATTCAATGCTACTAGATTAGGATTTCCTCTTGTTTTTTGCTAGCTAGGCTACCAGCGGAATTAGTAGAAGTGGTATTTTACACAGAAAAAATTATAATTTTTGTTGTTGGATTAAAGTGGTTCAAGTATCTATTTCAAAGTTTCATGAAATTTCGATAACAAATTTCGGAGAACTTCTAAAACCACTTTTTAATGAGGTAGCAAGAAATGTTGTCGGATTTGGTCCTGAATGATAAGAAATCATGTATTTATAAGAATTAAGATGGTGACTTGCTAGTTTTGCTTTAACAAATATTCTATTAGAAAAACTACAAAAAGCACTGCTCATGAATATATATATTTGTTAAGGGGAATACACAATTTAATATTCATATATAAGAAACATTCCCAGAGGTGAGGTCCTGTTACCCTTCACATTTATTGTTTAGAAGGAGTTTTTTAGACTTATTTATTGCTTTTATATCTATAGTATTTAATATTATAAAGAAATTTTTATTATAATTTTTCAGTTTTAATGATAAGTTGCTTATTTTTTGTTGTGTATTATTTGCAGATTTAGCATATAGGACAAGTCAAGCATGGATATAAAATATGCAAGTAGATTGACATCTTTTTGATAAATATTAATTACTATTTTGTTATGAAAATTATTGTTAGATAAGAATTTTATTTTGTTGAGAATTATTAATAAACATATATTTGAAATACTAATTGAACTTTTTAATATCTATTTTAATTAGAATTTTATAATTAATTATTTTGTCTCTTTTATAATTTTTTTCTATTGTGCACAAATTTATTTATTAATTAAAATAATTACACATGTATGAACAAAAAATTTTATTGTAAATTTTATTTTTTTGTATTTTTATTACAAAAATAATTTTTATTTTTATCAAAAAGGCAACCCTTTTATTAATTGCATATTTTGAATATTAGACAATACTTGTATGATTGTATATCCAAAAGAAAAAGCAACATTTGTATAGGTTGCATATCCAAAAGAAAAAAGCAACACTTATATAGGTTGCATATCCAAAAGAAAAGGCAATACTTTAAAGGGTTGCATATTCAAAATTAATAGGCAACACTTCAAGGGATTGCAAATTTCAACTTATAAGCAACACGTAAAAGAGTTGCATTTTATTGCAAATAGGTAACACTTTTTAGTAGTGACCAAAATACAAGAGAAGAGACAACATTGCAAAAGTGTTGTCTCAAACACACCTTTGAAGTGTTGTTGTTTTCAACGAAAGGCAACACTTACCAAGTGTTGCTCTCAAAAGCGTTACTTTTGAAACAAAAAAGTGTTGTCTTGATCTAAGGCAACGGCTGCATATGCAACGCCGCCCAAAAACGTTGCTTTAGGTCCAAAAGTGTTGTCATAGATCAAAAACAACCTTTTGTCAGCCTTTAGGCAACACTTTTTAAATGTTGCCTCAACCTAAAAATGTTGTAGTGCCACTAATATATTATACTAATATATCAAATCAAATTAATATTATTTTTTTATTTCTTTACAATTAATATGTATTGTAAATACAAAGAGTATAATATTTCACCTAGAATTTTTTTTATTTTTTTAATTGATAGTAATAAATTTTAATAAATTTGACTAAGATATTTAAAATTTTACAAAATTTTCAGCCACAATGTATTGGCCACTTCTCCTTGTTTTTAGCCATGATATAAGTTTTTCTTTTTCGATCAAGAGTGCAATAACATCTCTTTAAAAAATTTGAATTAAATGTACCAAATAAAGGACAAATAAATGAATAATAAAAGAAATTATAGCTTTCTACATGCATAAATTAAAGAGATTTTATTAATTTAATTTATATTAAACGATAAAAATAACAGTATATTAATATAAGAATATACCTTTAGAAAAAGTCACAATACAATTTCAAACATTTTAATAAATAAACTTTTAAAATTTTTACTATCGATAAAATAATGCTATTATACAATTTTTTGACAAAAATTAAAATTAAAAGGAAAACAGTTTTGTATGGGTAATTAATATCTATTTACTACATACCAAATAAATGGAATCATTTATTTGTTTATTTCAATGTAGCAGCATGAGCAAGAAAATTGAAATAATTATCAAGAATTTTACGATCATTGACCGTATTTACTATATGTGACTCATTCTTAAAAATTATTCTGCACGCATGTGCAGTCGGAAGATATATTCCACTTGATTCCTCAATCGTATCGCAAAATTTGAGAAGACATAGACTTTTTTCTCGATCAGTTCATTCTCAAACATCTTTGCTAAAAAATTCTTGATTGAACAATGAATTTTATCACACTACAAAACAAATCAAATATAAAAGCTATTAGCACTTATAAAGCTATTAAATCGCACTGTTTTTGACTCATGCAAGAATTTACTTATCAAATAAACTTAAAATACGAACAAAAAATATTTATAAACCTATCATCACTTGAAAGACTTACGAAAATAATCAACTAACTTTATCATTTATTAGAACTATTTCTATGTAAGCTATCTTAATTTTATCAAATTTGGATGGGACTTTCCATAACTTTATTAATTCTTGCTTTTATTTTCTATACTTTCTCATCACATAATCTACCATATGTGACACTATTGATAGAATCACAGCTAATAACCATTAGATATGAAAAACAAAAATTAGAATAAAAACTATATCTAAATTATGAATTTTTCAAATGATAAACATGAAAAAATATACTACTATTCCTTTATTTTTAATTTAAGAAGAGTGTTAGGAGGTCACCAAGTTTTGTGATTTATAGCCATCAAGTAGCCATCAATTATATTTTTTATAATGTGAGATTTCATCCAATGGTGTGGAATTATTCACTTTTTTTTTTGTTGGTTAAATCATAAATGGTAGCCAAATTTTAATAAAAGTGCTGGCCTCCTAGACTTTTTCTTAATTTAATGCAGATACTTGCTCGGTATATATATTATATACATTAATTATATGATAATATTTGGCAATTATTTTAGCATTTAATTAAAATTTACTCATTTGTAATCAGATTGACCAATGACTTTTTAATTATTTTTATCGTATATTACCTAATAAATTTTAATGAATAATATCTAAAATAAGTAAATCAAATAACAATGATTGAAAAGATATTTTTAACAAATTAAATGTGAGAAATAGAAATAAAAAATTAATAAAAAATAATAATTATAGGTAAAAATAGTGTTTTTATTTTGGACAAAAAAAGAACACATGAACAATTGTTTAATAATTCGTGACATGTACGTGATAATAAATTGTTCAATAACTCATATTATGCACGTGATAAGGTTGAAATTATAATTTTAAATTATTTTATTGAAATTAATTTGAATTGTAATAATTTGATTAATAAAAAATTAACATGTTATGCATTCATTTTTTCTTAATCTGGTATTAAATGTATCAATTCTAATGTAGTTATTAATCATTTTTGTTAATCTACTTCTTTTTTCTAAATTTATGATTGAAATAACAATTATAAATATTAATAATTAAACAAATCATTATATTATAATTATTTACGTTTTCTTCCCAAAATAAAAAATGTACTATTTCTTTTTTATTAAATGGTTTTTTTATTTATGTAATTTTTTTCACGTATCTTCATATGTTAGCAAGAAAAGTAAAATCACGTATTGTGACTCTTTATCTTTTACCATGCCTTAATCTTAATTAATCTATCTTGTATTCATACAATATAATTAAACTTTTAATCACTCTAATATATTGATGAATTACACTTTTCTTAATAATTGCATTACTAATCTGAAATACAAAAAAAAATGTAATGCATATATCCAAGAAAGAAAATAAACTTAAAATCGG
>NC_029792.2:120552169-120578085 GCF_000816755.2 Arachis ipaensis
ATAAAATATTTTATATTAAAAAATTTAAAAATAACATATTCAATAAGAATAGTCGTAATATATAAATTGAAGCAACAATTTAAATTTCTCTAAAACTTAATTTAATCAAATACCAATATTATGAATAAATTACTTAAATAATATTTAATATATTCTAGTCCTTAAACGCGTATAGATTAGAGTTATTCTCGTAATGACAACCAAGTGATCAACATCATAAGTTCAAACACTTAGAATTTGTGCAAATTCAGACCATCCCTTTGTTAAATAAGCTTCATCATCCGCTATCCATGCAATGCGGCAAGGTATAGAATTGCCACACCGAGAAATTAAACTACTGACATTTATTCCTCTCAATGGCATTGCATTGATGCAAAAGAAGGCCGGTAATTTCTAAAAAAAATCACAATATGTTATAAAATTATTTTAATTACGAAAAATTTAAAATAAGAAAATTTGAATATATTACCAATCGTTGAAATTGCATCTTCAAATTTGACACAAATTTACCAAAACTGAACTTAAATTGAGGAAATTCAATCTTATTATGTGCTCCACTTCGAAGATTTTTGGACAGACGTAAAAATTATGGAGGGGATGGAACTTGAACTTAGCCTACAAAGCTCCGTGAAAACAATTCATCAATCAAAAATCGAGCTCCTCCCAAGAAAATAAACTTTATCCATATTCCATTAGGTTGGTCATAATATGTGAGTAGATCAAGCCATAATTCGGTAAAATAGAGTTTACTGCTCCTTTGTTGGATGCTTACATACATCCATGTAATTAGAACCTAAATCAGTGAATACAACTTGAGATGGTATTTGATGGATGTAGTGCATTGTAAACGATTGCGGCAAAAAACAATCACACATTGGAACATTATATGAAAAGAATAAGTTGGCGTAAGAACAATCATTAAATTATCAAAAGAATAATATAATAGAATGAGTATATAAAAAATACTATGAAAAATTATAAATTGTACCTTAAAAGGATTAACTTCAATGAAAAATGAAGAATATATTTTTATTCTATGAAGTAGTTAAAGAAGAATAATAAATAAAAAAAATGAGTTGACTCTCATATCTAAGCTCACGAACCACAATAAAATACTATATATAGCCTTTATTAAAACAAAAATAATTATATAAATTAGTCATTATTAAGTTAATTTTTTATTATTTACATTATACATCATATATTTGCCGTGATTGAATAAGCCATTATCATATCATATACATTTTTATCATGATTAGAATCATAGATTTTTGTTTTAATTTTTTAAAGTAGATATCAATATCAACGAAAATTACGATTAATTTAAAATTATATTTACAATGATTGAAAATTAAAATTATTGACAATTAACATAATTATGTATTAAATGCTAATTTGATGTATAATTATAAAAAAATTATTGACAATTACCATAATTATGTATTAAATGCTAATTTGATGTATAATGATTGACAATTAACATAATTATGTAGAAAATAAAAAATAGTAACTAAAAGTAAATTTGTTAACTAATTGAAGCAAGGTAGACAATATTTGGCAATTATTTTAGCATTTAATTATTATTATTATTAATGGGTCACCATTAACGTAATAATTTACCACTAATAAAATTATTGCATAATGAATGAGAATTAGAATGGTATTAATATAATTAAAATAATTAAAAGTATTCTCGATTGATAATTAGTTTAATAATGCATTAAATATTGATTTTATATAATTATAATAAAGATATTTTTTAAATTAGTATAATTATGTATTATTCATTAAATACTAATTGTAATATAATTATAATATTGTAATATAATTATAATAAAGATATTTTTCTAAAATAAATTTAGAAGAGAAAATAGTACTTTTATTTTAGAGAAAAAATGAATTCATGAGGAATTGACACATCACTTTCATTAGTTGATAATGTATTAAATATTAATTTTATATAATTATAATAAAGATATTTTTCTAAATTAGCATAATCATGCATTATTCATTAACTGCTAATTGTAACATAATTATAATAAAGATATTTTTCTAAAATAAATTTAGAAGAGAGAATAGTGCTTTTATTTTTGAAGAAAAATGAATTCATGAGAAATTGACACGTCACTTTCATTAATTGGGAGAAAACTCAGTTTTAGTAGATTAAGTAGATAGATAGATAGATTAATATAATAATTAGTATCAACTTGTATCCACATGTGTATCAACTTGCATAATGATTGAGATTTAGAATTATATCAATTAATATAATAATTAGAATGATTAAAAATATTAATGATTGACATGATTGACAATAATGTATTAAATATTAATTTTATAATTATAAAAAATATATTTTCTTAAAATAGATTGAGAAGAGAGTAAATATAAATATATTGAAAGTAGTGCTTTTATTTTGGAAAGAAAAAAATTTATGAGAAATAAATTAAATAATAATAATTGAAAAGAAATCTTTAACAAATGTGAGAAATAAAAATAAAAAAATTGGTAAATAATTAATATAAATATATTAAAGAATAATATTTTTATTTTGGAGAGAAAAAAAATTCATGAGAAATTGACATCTCACTTTTATTAGTTAAAAAAACCCAATTTTAATAAATTAAGTAGAAGTAGATTTAATATTTAAAATTTAAAACTAGTTAAAGTAATAAATTCTGTTAGTAATATAAATATCAGTACTGCTACAGGCCTAGAGCAACAACTAAAAACACTCTCAAGAAAAAAAAAACGCAGGCTACATTAAGAGGCAAAAATTGTTTCACCTTCATTTCAATACACTTTCTTCCACTCTCATTCCAAAATCGTTTTACCTTCATCTTCAAATTTCAAAATCTAAAACCATTTAATAATAAAAAACTTCTCAAATCAAAGCACAAAAACTCGAACGAACCCGAATGAACCCTAAGAAGCAAAGAAATTGACGATTATTCAAAGTAATGAGTTCGATTCTTCTCATTTTATTACTGTCAGTATACTTTAATTTGATTTTGTATTTCTATGCAGGGCTGCACACAGATCAGATCGGATATAGCCTATAATTCTATTCGATCCACACTGCACTCATCGGATCGAATCGGATACGATATCCGCAGTCTTGCAAGTTGGATCCGCCCCGATTTTATCCGCATACTTGCGGATCGGATCGGATATCGGGTATATCCGCATAATTCAAAAAAATTGTTTTAAGGCCCTTTTTGACTCTAGAAAATCTATTTTTTTCATCTGTTTAAGCCTATTTACTCCTAAAATATTATCAATAAAAGTTCTCTTAAATAACAAAAAAAAAAAACAAGATCTAAGTTTAATTATTCTAAGTTAAGTACAACATAAAAAATTAAAAATAAGATATAAAATTCATGAAACAACACACTAAAATTCATATCACATTAGGGTTTACTTTCTTAAATTATGCTATTTATATAAGACGTGCGGATATGCGGATCTGCAGATCGGATCCACAGATATCACTGCTAAATCCGCAATCCGATTCTACCATAGTGTGGATCGGATAATATCCGTAAAATTCGGATCGGATACGGATAATTACCACAGATATGTGGATATTATCCGATCTATGTGCATCCCTATTTCTATGTTGAGTTTCATACTGTGTTCTGTGTTTCAATGTTTATATTATGTGCTTTGATTTTGTATTTTAGTGCTGAGTTTCATAGTATGTGTGATGTGTTTAAATGTTTGTGTGCTGAGGTCTATTGTTTGTGTATTGTGTTTTATTCTTTGTGCTTTGGTTTATTTTATGGTTTTAGTCATGAAATGCAATGGCAAATTTCTGTTCTTAGCGATCACAAAGGAACCTACATTTCGTTGCTACATGCCTCTAATTAATTTGCTTCAATCTAACCAACAAAAAGAAAACTATTCTAATCTCATACTTTGGATATCTGGAGGATTAAGAAAGTACTTATCAAGAAAGGTGGCTCTAGACAGAAACATGAGAAAGAGAAAGAAACGAAAAATATTATTCTATGAGTATATGTATGTAATCTAACATTCAACTTCATCTAGACAATATGATCTAACATGACTACATGAATTTTTGTAAAGAATTTATGACATTCGATGTTTTCCACGATATGTTGCGGAGATTTTCAAAGCAATATAATGTTTGATGGTAAAAATCATACTGTGAATGCAATAGGGTTTGGGGCTTTAAGGAATATCTCGGCATTGAATTTGAGCCACGCTCTTCAAATGGAGCTTGTTAAATGTTATGATCCTGAAAACGATTGCATAAGAACTCCATATGCAGATATATGCTCCAATCCCAATCACATCAATAAAGATTGGGTAAGCTCTAGGTCTAAATTCAATAGGTATTTTTTGGTGTTGTTTTCTAACATCTTTGTGCTTTATCTTCAAATTAGTGTGATGTTTTTCATTATTTTTATTTTTTAAATATTTATTTTATGTGAAATTATACCTTCAAAGATTAAAGAGTATGAAATGATTGAAGATATAAAGAATATAATAATGCCAATCTAGAACAAGTCTCTGTCAAGGGATATGGTTCTCCAAACCACCATTGATACTGATGAGAACAGAACAAATTTTAAAAGAGCATTTATTCTATTCATTCAGAAAAGCTTTTTGTACCAACAGCAACCCCAAAGATATCTCCAGTTCACTTCCCTGCAATTCTGGATATAAAAGACATAATTGAGAAGAATTAGGCTAGTCGTGTCAACGAATTTCTCATAGGAGGTATCAAAACCTTCAGGGAAAGGAACAAAAAATCCATCATTGGGTGCACATACGCTCTGGTCATCATATACTTCCGCAGTAAAAGGTAGGGGATTGAGCCAGTACCTAATGCCCCTCAAGGACCATGGATGTTGTATTGGAATAGGGACAAATTAGTACAGAGAATTGAGGATGAATACAAAAAATATAAGGTAAGTTTGTGTATTGAGATCTTTTGTTTATGTTGTCCATTCTTAGTTTGCTAAATATCTTAAATAACCATTTATTTCAGGGCCTCATAAAACAAGACAAAACAATGAGAAAAAGAGCTCGCATGGAGGCCAAAAAGACTGAGAAAACAATAGAACCTCCTACTTCCACATCTGATTCAGAAAAAAAAAAAAAAAAAAACAAACCTGAATTAGATTCTGAGTAAGATTCACACTATTTTCCAATAAATTCTTTTCTATTATAAAATTAAATCTCTTTCTTATTAAAGATTTTTAAATGTATTCTTAGAATTGAACAACAAAAGTGAAAAACAAAAAAAAAGGTAGAGAACAAAGTCTAAAGAAGCTCAAACAACAAAGAAAGTAAGTATATGTACTATAAAACTTTTAATTCTGTGTTGTTCCCTATTGATATTATTCTATGTTTTTTTTTTGTGCTTTCTTCAATAAATTTTTAACTATTATACTACAAAATTAACAAAGCCTAAAGAGGCTCAAACAAAAAAATTCAACAAAAGAAGAAAACAAATGTGGGTAAAAAACAAAGAAGCATGGGGCTTCAAATGAGTAAATTTGTTTTGTTTTAAACTCCCATGAGAATTTGTATGTTGTTTCTATAGTTTTTTTATTTTCTTAGCTAATTTTTCTGGTGATTTAGATCCACAAGCAATTATGAACCCTCTAACTCCACACAAACAAGCACACACAGCGGAGAACATGATCTTGCCGGTACTCCAACCCCTAAGCTTAATATACTAACTTTCATTTATTCTTTGTGTAAAATCTGATTTAATATTATCATATATCTTTAGTTCTTATTCAAATTTGTTTTAAGTTTTATTAGAAAGATTTTTATAAGAAAAAGGAATAGACGAGGAAAAGAATATAAAAAAACAACATTGCAAAAAGAAGATCAACAATCTGCAAAGAAAGCAAAAGAAATAACTCAGGATCAATCCCACTACTAAGATGTAAGTTAATTATTTTAACTAAATAAATTATATAATCCATTGAGAACTACTCCATTTATGTTTAGTCAATTTATTTGTTTGCACATTGAGAGATAAGGATAATGCTTCTCGTGATCAAAGCCATTCATTTGACTCTCTCGATGAAATACTCGAGAAAAACAAAGATCCCATGGACAAAGATCTTATTGATGTTTCAAAAAGTGAGTTTCTCAATTTGTATGCTATACTTTCTAGTTTATGTGTTATGCTACAATAGTTGTTTGCTAATCTGATTTTTGAGTAGTCTATTCTTCTTAAATGGAAATCTCCTTATTTTTTGTTGAAATTAAAAGAGTATCCCTAAATTCATAATAATAATATCTTCTTTATACTGTAATTTTCAATTGTTTCAATAAAAAAATTTCGAAACATTAGAAAAAAGTAAGTTGACCTAACCCATTGAATCAGAACTATATCTACTATTCTGATATTTAAATTTGACATAGATGAAATTGATCTTTTTTTAGACTTTTTTTTTATTTGTATTTCATAAGAATTAGTTGATATTTACGATTAAATCCTTCCGTTCCTTAAGATTATATTGGAATATTTTTATATTCCTTTTCTATCGTTTATTTCAAGCTCCAAAATATAAGTCATTTTTTTTACACAATAAAAGATCAAATTTCATTTCTATAAAATGGGATATGGTATATAAAAAATACATTAAATTATGGCTTCACATATCAAATATTTTATTTTTCTATTGGTACTTTCGGTATATTTTCAGCAATTAATGACAGAAAAAAAGAGACTTTTCACTTAAGTCTCTTCTATTATTATTTCTATTATTTTATTTAATATTAATTAAAATATTTTAATTCAATTAATATTAATTACTCGGATAGATAGATAGATAGATAGATAAAAATATCGAAAAAGTAAATAGAAAAAATATTAGAAATTTCTCTTTCTCTTACCGTGATCTACAAAAAAGTAGTGTTTTAGTTTTTTGTTTTTGTTTCATAGATAGATAGATGGATAGATAATAGATAAAATTATGGAAAAAATAAATAGAAAAAATATTAGAAATTTTTCTTTCCCTTACCGTGATCTACAAAAAGTAATGTTTTAGTTCTTTGTTTTTGTTTCAACACTAACTCGCATAATTTATGTTTCAGTCTTAACTGAACAATTTGTTCCAGTTCTCATATTGGAACATTTACCAACTACTCCCTACATGTAAGATTTTTTTATGATTTGAAATTCCTTGAGAATTTATTTGTCATTCTTTAATAAAATTCTAAGTTTTGCAGTTTTCAAGATCTTGGTGATACATCTTCCAATCGCACAAGAATGTTTGACTCTAGTACGTAAGTTATCCTATCTTACTAGTGTTTCTATCTAACATGTTAATATTGACATATTTTTCTTCAATAGCCACACTATGATTCTTGGAAGCTCCCTAGACAAACAAACAGAGAAATGTGTTGATGGGCTAGTAAAAGACTAGACAGATGCTGTTGAAAGGTGAGTTTCTTTGTTTGTGTGCAAGAATAGCTAATTATTGCGCTGTATTTTGTATTTTATATGTTGAGAACTAAATATTGTGTGCTTCCATGTTTTCTTACTCACTTTTATATACATTGATAAAAACTAATATAATTGATGTTTCAGTAAAAGAGAAAAAGTTATCAATGTTCTCAACATCCATCCCTTTCACATGTAATATCTGGCATTAAGGAAGAAAAGGAGAAAATTGTTGACCCAGCAACTAAAGATCAGACAAATGCTGCTGAAAGGTGAGTTCTCTAATTTTATGTGCTAGAATAGTTATTTGTTGTGTTGTACTTTATATTTTGTGCCGAGCAGCAAAATTTCTTTTGTGTAACCAAACTCCTTCGTTTTTTTTGTATAGTTTGGCTAAAGCTAATTAAGCAGATATTGTTGTTAAGTTGCGGATGGTTGAAAATATTGCAACGGAAAAAGATTTAGATTTCTAATGTCTTCCCTTTGACCTTGGGATTGATACACAGCCTGCTGAATTTGTTGTTATCAATCAGGCAATGGATTCAGGCGTTAAAGCTACACTAAAGTTTGTCAAACTCTCAACGCCATCCATGACAACATAACCAGCACCGATGGAACGGGTCCTAGATAAGCTTAAGAATCCAACAAAAGAAAATCAAGTTTTCACACGTACATCAGACCTAATAGATTAGCCTAATTACTGGGCAACCAATGAAATTACTTTCCAGAACAATGAGGTCGAAGAGTTTTTCAAGCTAAATGATCTCAACTGCTACTTTGTGGGATATAGAGATCATTTCATGTCAATATCCCCTGAAACATACATTGAACAATTTGTAAGACTCTTTCTTATTTCCTTGATATATTTCAATCTTATTTGAATGTATTTTTTCATATTAAATGCTATATAACTACATTTCTCTACTTTCTTTGCACACAGTTTGTTAGGACATTGTGTTTAATCTTGAACACCAAAAACATTATATTAAGAGGTTTACAGACCAAATATACTGCGTACCCCCATTCATAATTATATGTTACTCAAGACTTTCTGTGTTGTGCTCTATCATTCATGTGTTTTACTATCTTATTTATGTGTTGTATTCTAATATTAATGTGTTGATGCTTATTATTCATAATACACAGTGATAAGCTATTTACTATCTTATATAATCACCTTATAAATTGCTTATCACTGCGTATTATGATAATAAACATAAACACATTAATAATAGAATACAATACATAAATAAGATAGTAAAGCCCATGAATGATAGAGCACAACACAGAAAGTCTTGAGTAATATACCATTATGAATAGGGGTATGCAGTATATTTGGTCTGTAAACCTTTTAATATTTTTGGTGTTCAAGATGAAACATAATGCCCCAACAAACTATGCAAAGAAAGTAGATAAATGTAGTTATATAGCATTTAATATGAAAAGATACATTTAAATAAGATTGAAATATATCAAGAAAACAAGAAAGAGTCTTATGAATTGATCAATGTATGTTCTAGGGGATATTGACATGAAATGATCTCTATACCCTAGTAGAAATTGGGATCAGTTAGCTTGAAAAGCTCTTCGACCTCATTGTTCTGGAAAGCAATTTCATTGGTTGCTCAATAGTAAAGCTGATCTATTACGTCTAATATAGGTTTGAAAACTTGATTTTCTTTTGCTGAACTCTTAAGCTTATCTAGGACCCATTCCACCGGTGTTGGTTGTGCTATCATGGATGGCGTTGGGAGTTCAGAAAACTTTAGTGCAGCTTCAACGCCTAAATCCATCACCTAATTGACAACAACGGATTCAGCAGGCTGTGTATCAATCATAAGGTCAAATGACGGACATGCGAAATCTAAATCTTTTTCCATTGCAATATTTTCAACCATTCACAACTCAGCAGCAATATCTGCTTGATTAGCTTTAGTCAAACTATACAAGAAGCAAGTAAATTTGGTTACACAAAAGAAATTTTGCTGCTCAACACATAAAATACAAAGTACAGCACAACAATTAGCTATTCTAGCATATAAAATTAGAGAACTTATCTCTCAACACCATCTGTCTTATCTTTAGTTGCTGGGTCAATAGTTTTCTCCTTTTCCTCCTAAATGCAAGATGTTACATGTGGAAGGTGTGGATGTTGAGAAATATCTATAACTTGTTTTCTTTTATTGAAACATTGATTATGTTAGTTTTGAACAGTATATATAAAGTGTGTAAGAAAATATAGAATATGTAAGAACACAATATTTGGTTCTCAACACATAGAATACAAAGTATAGTATAACAATTAGCTATTCTAGCACACAAACAAGGAAACTCACCTCTCAACAGCATTTGTCTAGTCTTTTAGTGGCCCCTCAACACTCACTTGATTGACAACAACAGACTCAGTAGGCTCTATTCATTGTTGACCTACTTGTGTCAGAGCTACTTTCTCAGTTGATGATTGTGTATCAATTCCAAGGTCAAAGGACAGACATGAGAAATCTAAATTTTTCTCTATTGCAATATTTTCAACCATCCGCAACTCAACAACAATATCTGCTTGATTAACTTTAGCCAAACTATACAAAAACAAAGGGATTTGGTTACACAAAAGAACTTTTGCTGCTCAACACATAAAATACAAAGTGCAGAACAACAATGAGCTATTCTAGCACATAAAATTAGAGAACTCATCTCTCAACAGCATCTGTCCGATCTTTAGTTGCTGGGTCAATAGTTTTCTCCTTTTCCTCCTCAATGCCAGATGTTACATGTGAAAGAAGTGGATGTTGAGGAACATCTATAACTTGTTCTCTTTTACTGAAATATCGATTATATTATTTTTTATCAATGTATATAAAAGTTGTAATAGAACATGCAAACACAAAATATTTGGTTCTCAACATATAAAATACAAAGTACAACACAACAATTAGCTATTCTATCACAAAAACAAGGAAACTCACCTCTCAGCAGCATCTGTCGAGTCTTTTAGTGGCCCCTCAACACTTTTCTCCGTTTGTTTGTCATCACCAAGATCTTGAAAACTGTAAAATTGAGAATTTTATTAAAGAAAGACAAATAAATTCTTAAGGTATTTCAAATCATAAAGAAATCTTACATGTAGGATGTAGTTGGTAAATGTTCCAATATAGGAACTGGAACAAATTGTTCAGTTGGACTGAAACATAGATTATGCGAGTTAGTGTTGAAATAAAAACAAAGAACTAAAACACTTATCAGCAAACAAATATTGTAGCATAACACATAAACTAGAAAGTATAGCACACAAACTGGGGAACTCACGTTTTGGAAGCATCAATCAGCTCTTTGCCTGTGGGGTATTTGGTTTTCTTGAGTATTTCTTGAGTATTTCATGAATACATACACACCTAACACATATATACATACATATACCCAAAAACTCAGTATCCAACATACTCAAAACAAGAAATAGTTAGGGTTAAGGATCCTTACCGTACCCACGGACCAAACGAACTAAATCCAACAAGTTCCGAAAGCTAAACCGAACCAAGAGTACCAAATTCAACAAAATCTCAACATGGGTGCTCAAGATTTTTAAAAATCAAAGGATAGATCAACTGGAGTGAGAATGAGGCTTACCTATGAAATTGTTCTGATAGACTCGTAGAGCTCAACACAGTGGACGCGTGGCCGCAAATGGTGCGGCGATCGGAGCTCGGAGCAAGAAGTTATGGTAGATTTAATGGAAGACAAGGGTTTGTTCCTCACCTTCTTCCTCTTCTGGCCTTGAAATGTGAATGAGGAAATGAAGGGAAATGTTATGAGCTGAAACTCATAATTGGGGTGTGGGTTTTGGACCTTGGACCCATTTTGGACTCGGTTCGGCTTAATTTTGAGCCAAATTCTTTGAAATTAGTGTCAAAATTCTCGTTTTAATTAGCTCTAACCTATTTTAATATAAAATTCACATTTCTAATTTATTTTATTAAAATTTAATTTATTAGCTAATTATTTACTAATTTTACGGAATTTACAGATTCAACAATGAGATCATCTGCTGTCACAAGTCTTTTTACACAAAAGTTTTTTCCAACCTAGGGAGAATGACGTGAGAGCGATTTATTTTTTTTAATAGAAAATAATTTATTGAAAAACAATGTGAATCTTACTCAGAATCTGATTCAGTTTCGTTTTCTATTTTTTCTGAATAAGATGTGAAAGTAGGAGGTTCTATTGTTTTTTTCAGTCGTTTTGGCCTTCATACGAGCTCTTTTTCTCGTTATTTTGTCTTGTTTTATGAGGTCCTAAAACAAATGGTTATTTTAGATATTTAGCAAACTAAACAAGAATGAACAACATAAACAAAAGATCTCAGCACACAAACTTATCTTATATTTTTTGTATTCATCCTCAATTTTCTGTACTAATTTTTTTCTATTTCAATACAACACTCATGGTCCTTGAGGGGGACGGGGGCATTAGGTACTAGCTCAACCCCCATCTTTTGTTGTGGAAGTATGTGATGACTAGAGCGTATGTGCACCCATCCATGGAGTTTTTGTTTCTTTCTTGAAGATTTTGATACCTTCTATGAGAAATTCGTGAACACGACTAGCCTAGTTCTTTTTAGTTACGTTTTCTATATCAGAATTGCAGGGAAGAGAATTAGAGATATCTTTGGGGCTTTTGTTTAGCACAAAAAACTTTTTTGAATGAATAGAATATATGCTCTTTAAATTTTGTTCTGTTCTCATCCATATCCCTCAAATCTGACAGAGACTTGTTCTAGAATGACTTTATTATATTCTTTAGATCTTTAGTCATTTCGAATTCTTTAATCTTTAATGGTATAATTTCACCTAAAAATAAATATTAAAAAAATAAAAAACAGCCACTAATTTGAAGATAAAGTACAAAGATGTTAGAAAACAGCACAAAAAAAAAATACCTATTAAATTTAGACTTAAAGCTTGCTCAATCTTTATTGATGTGATTGGAATTGGAGCATATGGAGCAATATTGAAAAATAATGAGGATTTTATATGCTTTAATTTGAATAATTAGATTTTGAACTCTATTTTATAATTTAAAAAAAATTAATTTAATTATCTCTAGTTATAAAATTAGAATATTTATTTAAAAATAAATTTATAAATTAAAAATTAAATAATATTTTTATAGATATTATTATTAAATTAAAATTAATTTTTAATTACTCTAATACCCCTAATTTTATTAAATGACTTAAACTACCCTAACCTTAACCTAACCTAGCCACCGCCTTGCCCCTAGGACTGGAAGTGAGTCAAGCCAGCTCGAGCTCGACTCATTAACAGCTCGATAAGCTAAGCTCGTGAGCTGGTGAGCCAAGCTTGAGCCTGAAATTGAGCTCATAAATTAAATGAGCCGAGCTTGAGCTTGGATAAGCTCAACTCATTAGCTCGTGAGCTGACTCGATTGTATATATTATAACAATCTTAATTATTTAATATTTATATTTAGTTTTTACATAATTAAATGAGTCGAGCTTGAGCTTGGATAAGCTCAGCTCATTAGCTCGTGAGCTGGCTCGATTATATATATATTATAACAATCTTAATTATTTAATATTTATATTTATTTTTTACATATAATTTTAATATAGGACATAAATAAAAAATTTATAATTTATTGATAGATAAATAATATATAAAATTGATCTTTTCAAATATTTTTAAAAATATATAAGTTATAATTTATTGATATAAAATTATAGATTATGTATCTATGTTTCTCTTATTTGAGCCAGCTCGTGAGCTCGAGCCAACTCGTGAGCTTTTGGTGAGCCGAGCTTGAGCTTAAGAAATAAGCTCGATTGTTAATGAGCCGAGCCGTGAGCCAACTTCAATTTTCGTGAGCCGAGCTTGAGCTTGGTCTAGCTCGGCTCAGCTCGGCTCACTTCCAGCCCTACTTGCCCCACCCTCACCCAACACACTACGATACACACACACACATTACACAAACACACACACGCACACTGAGAATCAAAGGGAGAAGAGGGGGAGTTGCAATCAGAAGAAACGGAGAGGAGAAGAGGGAGGACGGTGTTGTGCCGCCGCGCCGCTAAGTCGCCGTCGACGTCAACCCGAGGGAGATAGGGTGTCTGCGAGTTGAAGTAAGCTGTGCCGCTGCCGTGAGTGGTTCCTTGTGCCGCCGTCATGGTCGCCGAGAGGGACGCGGTCAGTTTCGTCGACGTCAGATTCGTCGCTGCCGTGCCTTCCCCACCGCTGATTTGTCTTTGCCAATGGAGACCCCGTTGACGAGCTGCTGCACCGCCGCTGCCGCCGTTGGGTTTGCCAAGAAAGAGAGCTCGAACGGGAGTGAGAGAATAAGGAGGTTGCCGCCGCGGGAGCGTTGCCGTCACAGATGAGCAGAATGCGAACAGAGAGGAGGGAAACTCGCCAGATGAGGAGAAGGATACACCACCATGCCTGGCTGCCGGAGAACGGCGCCGTGGTCACCGGGAAGCACCGCTGGAGGTGCTGCTGTCCCTGTTCTTCCTTCCTAGTGGTACAGTAAGTCGCTTTGCTCCAAAAACCCTCTTAAATCGTTGTTCCGTTATAAGTTATTAAGGATTTTGGGACGTTGATGTCTTAGGATTGAGCTACTATGATTGCATGCGGTATGTGATGGCTACTGCTGCCACGAGAGCGGTTGCAAGTGATGCCGCTGCTGTGAACGGAAAGAAAAAGAGAGGTTCGTTGCGTTTAATAATCGCCAAGTTCGACGATTTGAGGTAGGGGTTCGTTTTTAAGTTAAAAGTTTTAATTTAAGAATGCCCGAAAGGCCTATTGAATAATTGCAAGTAATTTATAAGTATGTGGTATTACTATTTGATAAGGATTGGTTGAATTGTGATTGTGAATGATGTTTAATTGGTGCTGTTTGTTAAATGGAAATATGGATGGAGTTTGGATTGTTGCTGAATTTCTAGTCATGTTACCTTCTTGGTTTGGTTGTTGATTGAGATTTATTTAATAAGAGTGAGCACTGTTGCAATGGTTTGGGAATTATTGTTTGTTGAATATGCTAATTCAATTTGGATATTGTTGTATTGAATGTGGAAGTGAATTGTTGGTTATTAAACTGAGTTAAAGTGGATTGATTATTGAGAATCATGCTGTATTGATGATTGTGGAATCAGACTAGTGGATTGTTGAGAAAATGAAGGAGCCCGTAAGGGTGGTGAAGTTGAATGTTAAAAGGGAGTTTTTGTCCGAGTTTTTGTAAAACATACGAAAAAGTGATTTTGAATTGAAAATCCGGTTTATAAGCTTATTTTGAGAAAATGTTAGCTTGATTTATTGGTAACGAATGAAGAGTTAAAAATGATTTTTTATATTGAACTTGGTTAGCTTTCAGATTTACAAATGTTTTGATAATAGATATGGTTTGTTGGATTTATCAATGATTTTTGAAAATTGAAAATGGTTGGGTAGGGATCCTAGAAGGGTGGCATAGTCCGAATTTTAGAGGAAATGTTGCCGAAATTTTTATAAAACTCTAAGACTTTATTTAAAGTGTTATTTAAAAGCAAATCTTATTTAAGAATATTATTTGATTTCTATTTATTACGAAAAGAGTTTTGTTTTCAATTTGATTTATTAAGAAAAGTATAATGTTTTAAACTCAATCTTTTGAGAAGGAATTTTGCTTTAAGTTATATTTTGAGTTCAGTATGATAAGAAAGAAAATAAGAAGAAGGAAAAATAAAGAGAGATAATTAAAGGAATCTCTGCCACAGGAGAGCAGAGAACAAAGATTAAAGGAATATATAAATTAAAGGAATGTCTGCCGCAGGAGAGCAAATGCGACTTTGTTTGGGCCTTAGTGCCAAATGTATAGTGGGGACGCCCACACATTGAGAACAGTTTTCCAGATGTAAGCACATTGGAAGTCACATTGTATGCGGCCTAACCATAAGACTTATATAAGCACACTGTATGCATCTGGAAAGTCCTATCTGGGACTCGTGTCCGGGTAATGTCGGGAGCGCGTAGGCAACCGACACATGAGCTCATGAACTGCTTAGGACAGACATGCATCATATTGTTTGCGCATTTGCATTTGATTATGTTTGATTGTTTTATTTCTTTGTGATTGTGCCGTTTGTCTTGTTGTGACTTGCTTGTGTGTTGAACTGAATTTCTTGCTTGTACTATTAACTTGTGAATGTATTAAAGTGATTAAGAATTGACGTTTTGGTTGAGAAATGGTTATGTGGCTGAGAGATGGTTAATATGACTAATTTTGTGATTAAAATCTGTTTTGAATTTAGAAGTTTAAAGAAAAGTAATTATTTATCTAAAGTAAAAATAAAAGTATTTTCAGGGATTTAATAAAAATAGTTTTATTGAGTACGTTAATTATTTGCATTATTTCATTACTTTTACGGCATTCTCATTCCTTACTGAGAACGTGTGGTTTGTTCTCACTCCAAAATCTTCCACTCTTTCAGTGACACAAGTTCGAAGACTCAATTTGAAGCTGCGGGTGGTTATTAGTCTTATTTGAGTAAGTTTATGTGTTGAGTTGCTTTCATAGAATTTCCTCGCCTTTGTTATTTAAGATTTTATTTTATACAGAGGGATAGGAATTGTATCTGGGTTTCTTTTGAATTCTTTTGTACAATATTTATTATTATTAATAATTATGTGATTATTATTACTCGATGATCTTTGATTTATGATTTTAAAAACAAAAACAAAATTTTTTGGTATTTTCTTAAAAAATTGAAACGCGATATCGAACTAAAGGCTCAGTATTAAATAGTAAATAAGGAAAGTAGGTTAGTAACGTCTTACTTTTGGTACAATCATGACGTACTGGAAGTTTGGGTGTTACATCTAACAAGCTCCATTTGAGAGCGTGGCTCAGGTTCAATGCTGGAATGTTCCTTAAAGCCCCAAACCCCATTTCATTCACAAGATGTATTTTACCATCAGACATTGCTTTTAAAATCTCCACAACATATCCTGGAAAACATCGAATGTCATGAGTTCTTTACAAAAATTCATGTAATCATGTTAGATCATATTGTCCAGACGAAGTTGAATGTTAGATCACCTACATATACTCAGAATATTTTTTGTTTTTCTCTTCCTCATGTTTCTGTCTAGAGCCACCTTTCTTGATAAGTACTTTCATAATTCTACAAATATCCAAAATATGAGATTAGAATAATTTCTTTTGTTAGTTAAATTGAAGCAAATGAAGCAAATGAAGAGGCATGTAGCCAAGAAGCAATAGTTCAAATGGCATAGTCTCCTCATACTCAATTAAGAGGTTGGGGGTTCGAGTCTCCATATCTTTGATTAAAAAAAAATGAAAGCACATCTCTATTATCTTATTCATTTTTAGCAGCTGAGTGATCTGTAGGCTCTGCCTAGTAGCTTAGTGAGGTAGCAGCTGTTGATGACTAAGTAACCATTGAATTACCATTGGCCTAAAGCGCGGAAGGGAGAAAAGCCTTAAGTCCCAACATAAAAGAACCTTGAGTCACTAAAGGCCTTTAACTAATTCCTTGCAAAAAGTCCTGACTTACTCTATTCTAGTAGGGCCAATGATTGAGAAAGTGTTCCGTTGTAAGTGATAACATTTCGATATTTGGCCCTCATGGCTGGCGAATTTGTCCAAGAGTAACGGTTGCCCCATTAGCGGGGATGCTTCTCCAGGGCTTTTAATTGAAAACCCTAAGATAGACGTCGCTTGTTGGATTCTTTAATTCTCCAAGCAGACGTTGGAAATCTTCTTTTGTGGTGCCTACGCCAGCCTTTTTACCTTCCAAAACGAGAAGCTGCGCGATATCGTGCCATGGTTGGCGGTCTCTTGTTTGGGTTTTGGAGAAGGATTCTATAATGAAAGCACACTTTAATCGTAGGTTGTTCACCGTATCCGAGGGAGACTCGTTGGGAAGATCCACCTCTTCCACCCAGTTTGGAATTTGTTCCGTAGGTGAAAGAGAATGTCCTCCCTCTTCTGTTTGGGGGTCGAAACTAGAGAGTGGTTCTGGGTTGCTGACCTTTCCGGGATGGACGGATTAGGCAGAAGCAAAAGGGGGCTACTCTTCTTTTTTGTCAATTGAGCCGCCAGTTACTTTCTGATGGGCTCCGCAGGAGAAAAAGAGGGTCGCCCTTACTCTTCTCTCTTAAAGCTTGCTTTAGAAAGCTCGACGAGAAAAGGGTTGGTTAAGAACCTTTAACTGTAAACCATATTAAAGTCACTCAATGAAAAGGTTCACTTTTGGAATGAAGATGGATGAGCAGAGGTTTGAAGCCGCTTGACCAACAACGTAAAGGAAGGGGTGATGTTAGAGTAAGGGGGCGCGAAAGCCTACTTTAGAGAAAGGCTAACGACGCGCATCCGTTTTCTTGCTGGGAGAGAGAGGAAAGCCTGGAACTGAGGAAATTCGGGGGAAACATGGAATCGGTCGCTATATTAGCCTCCTCCTGCCGCAATGGTGTGGGGCGTCAGAGGCTGTTGCCCCGTGGCCAACTCGAAGGGGCTAAAGTTTGACGCAGAGCTTTTTGGTTGTTAATTTATAGCAGCACTGAGCAACATCCAACAGCTCCAGTCTTTCTGGTTGGTTTGCACTTAAGTGCCTTAAGTAGGCCTCGAGGAGTCCGTTTATTCTATCCGTCTGAGCTTTCAAAGATATACCGACCGCATGTATCTTACTTACCATTAGATACCTACTGTCGTCTTCTTACATTACCTACCATAAAATATCGGGTTTTCATCATCAGAAACAACCCGATTTTTGAGACCTCTTGCATTGCATTACCATAATGAAAAAAAAAAAAAAGAGAAATGGCTCTTGTGACTCGGAATGAGCCTTTCCTTTAATGGTTGGGGAAGAAAGGAATAGCGATGGATTCCTATGAAGCATTTAGGAACAAGAAGATTCAATCAGACGATGAATTCTTACGTGGTCCAAGGAAATCAAAGGTCCGCTTCCACGATTTCATCTATATCGAATCTGAATATCAGAATAGTTTATATAGTCATGATTCAATTCAGGTCCACTGATTTTGATTGATTTCTCTTCGGATCTGATTGGAACATTGGAGAAGTAGGAAGACTTTGGCGGGCGATTCATGTTGGGTATCTAGAATATCTATGTCCTAGGACATAAAATATGAATAATGAAGAAAAATAGATATATAAAAAGCGGTACACCTAATTCAAATTCTTTTTCTGGGATTATAGTTCAATCGGTCAAAGCACCGACCTATGAAGGCGGAAGTTGCGGGTTCGAGCCCCGTCAGTCCTGACCTAGGATCCGATTCATCGATCAATTCATCTCTCCATTTTCTGTTAAAAGGGGGAATATATATAGGGTTTAGCCATTCCTATTTATTTTTTTATCAATTTTTGTAGTCTCGCTCTAAGTTAGAAATGAGAGTCGCTTGGCCATAGTGTGGAATTTGGATAAATGGATTGTGGGTCTTAAGCTATGAAGGGCTCAGCATGCCAGTCAGACATTATCACATCCAGATACTAACAACTTATAGAACTAGATTAGATGGAGCTTTCTCTGGTCTCAGTTTAGCTGAAGCCTCTATGTAGGCAAGCCGAATGAACTTCAGACCTTCCACTCCTTTCTACTACTCCACTCGCTCCCATAAAATGAAAAAGTTTAGAATCGGGTTCAGCTCAACAAGTCTAAGCCTTCTTTCCTTCAGTTGTAGTCGTAGAGCGAGGAAATAGGAACGCAGGCCTATCGCCATTTCGCTATTGCTTAAGGTACCTTTGCTTATTCTCTTAGCTTAGTCTATTAGAGCAAGAATTAGTCGCATATCAATTGTTTATAGAATGGAATAAACTCGCATATCCGATGTAAGACTTTGATTACAGGAAGATTTTAGAAAGACACCGGGGGAACACCTATTATTTCATAACATGCATTGGTGCGGTAGAGCGGCACCTGATATGCTCGATCCATAGAGAAAGAGGGAGTACCAAGTTGTATTCAGGAGTAGAATATTTTCACCTATCCATCAATCAGTCATCCCATTTCCTTCCTGTGTGACACCGTGTGCTTTGGTCTAATAGCTTCACCTCCGCGGGTATTGTACTAATGGTCTTGACCCCTATCCAATTTTTGGGCAAATTCCCCCTTCGTACTACCAAAAAATGAAATTCTTGCCGAATCCGAGTTTGCTACTCCAACCATTACCAAACTAATACCTATTCTGTTTAGTACTTTAGGTGCTTCTGTTGCGTATAATGTAAATCCCGTAGCGGATCAATTCCAACGAGCCTTTCAAACAAGTACTTTTTGTAATCGACTCTATAGCTTCTTCAATAAACGCTGGTTCTTCGATCAAATTTTGAATGACTTTCTAGTCAGATCGTTCCTGCGTTTCGGATATAAAGTCTCATTCGAAGCTTTAGACAAAGGTGCTATTGAGATATTGGGCCCTTATGGAATCTCATACACATTCCGACAATTGGCCGAGCGGACAAGTCAACTTCAAAGTGGATTTGTTGTGCGAATAGTGCGTTATGACCCGTGGCCGCCTGCCTGGTCTGGTGGGGGTGGCTCCTTCGTTGTGGGTAAACGGGGAACCCGACTCTACGAACCCGAGGAAAGGCTGCACAGCAGTAGTAGGGGCGTTAAGACCGGAGCTTTTTGTAGTGCTAGCAGGAGTGGGTCCCGAGTTACCTTCAATATCTCTGATTAGAGACTTGGCGAGCGTGGCTCGGTCTCATGCATCTCTCGAAAGTGGCAGCTTTAATAATAGAAAGGTTAGGGGGCTGAGAAAAGCTTGTTTTCTACTTCTCGAGCCTTCACTGCCCCGTTCTGTAACTTCCATTCTTTAGTCCGTCCACGAGGCTGTAAAAAGAAAGAGAGATAGGGGCGGCTATATAGCGGGATTCGTTTCGGTTGTATGCTACGAGGTCTCTATGGACAAGGGTACAAGTGAATCATCGCTTTTGGGCGCAAGCAGCCCTCTATTGAGTGAGAAAAAGGTAGCAGCTTATATATATTATTCATTTTGGATATGGATAGGGATCCCCAGATTCCCGTCACTACGGATTGATTGTCTCTACCTAACTACATGGTAGTGGTCTAGGGAGCGCAATTGCTAGAGCACGGGAGAATAAAGAGTAATGATTTCAGCAAGAGCAGTCGGACAAACTACTATAGTGAGTCCAGTGACTACTAGAGTAGAGTTGAGTCAAAAGGTATGGTATAGCAGCCTTTCCGAGCGAGCCTCTGGGATCCCCTGTAAACCCCCATGGTGTGGTAAAGGGAGGATATTAGGGGAAGCTGTGAGTGGGGATTCCCCTACAGAGAGCCGGATGAGGGGGAGACCTTCACATCCGGTTCGGAGGGCGGGGATATCCCGACCCTACTATCATTATGCCGTTGCAATGTTACTTGGTTCAACTCTATTTGTGACCCTTTTTCGTATGTGGGACTCTCTATCTTCTTGGGTTGATAATCGATCGTCTTTCATTTTGATAGTGAGTTGTTTTTATAATAATAAGTCAATAAAATAATAATAATCGAACTGGAGGAGCGAAAAGCCAAGATGGCTTAGTAAGCAAGCAACCTGTTATGTAGGCGCCAACTTCCTTTATTGATGCATATGTTGAATGCCCAAAGACTATCAAGAGGCCCTTTCTTCCCTATTGGGATAAGAATAACACTCTAATCTTTTCTACTGGGGAATTCATTGGTGTGTACTATAGCGAGGAGTTAAAATATGCTAAAAGACTCGGATACCGAGTGATTCCGCTCTCAGGCTATCTCTTTGAGAGGAGGGGAGTTAAAGTATGCTAAAAGACTCGGATACCGAGTGATTCCGCTCTCAGGCTATCTCTTCGAGAGGAGGGGAACCCCGTTCAGGGACTTTGTTAGCACCCTATATAAGAGCAGGTTGAAAGCTAAAAAATCAGGCAATGAAGCATTGTCATTTGTGTACAAGATAATTATGAATTTGCTATATGAAAGAATGCGAAGTGATTGCATGTGTATATATTGAAAGTAATAAAATGAGAAAGAATCGAACTCATTACCTTGAATAATCTGTCTGTTTCTTTGCTTTTTAGGGTTCATTCGAGTTTTTGTGCTTTGATTTGAGAAGTTTTTAGACAAAGGATTGTAAGTCTCATAACGTTTAGACTATTAATTATTAGGTGAGTTCTATGGTTTTAAAAGGAGAGAATTTTTACATTTATAGATATGTGTTGGTTGATGGGAGAATTTGACAAGTATTTAGAGAGGGAGACAAAATTTGTACTCTTCGCAGGAATGTTACAAAAAAACTCTCTTTTTTGGCATAGAATTTAGGTGAGTAATTATTTTCATTATGACTAATTATATTGACATAATAATAGACCTCAGCATAAGCTGGATTTCTTTTTTATTATTGTTCGAAAAATAACGACTCAGTCTAAACTGTGATTTATCTATTCTATTATATAGAAATTGGATTTCTCCACTTAATGATGGAGTTGACGTAGCATGTTTTTGAGAATGTTTCTCGATTTATTTCTTTTAACGCATTAAATATAAGTTTTTACGATATACTAACTATATCAACTAATTGATTTGATTAGATATTTAAATATCATATAATTTATTATAATTTATATCAATTTGATTTGGTAGTATTTTTTAATTTATTTATTTTAATATTCTGTTAATATTTTTTAATTTATTAAACCAAATTAATTATACTAATTATCTGTATTAATTAATTAATTAGATTAGTTTATTAATTGGAGCTAAATTCAAATGATGTGAATTAAGAACTAAATTAAAATAAGATAATTTTTTACTTATTCAAGTTGAGTGCAATAAATACAAATTAATTTTGTTAGATAATCATAGTTGTCTGGTCTATTATATATAGATGGTCACACAAAATTATAAGAATAGTAATTTTTATCGCTTTTGCTATTTCAACTCTTTTTTTTCTTCTTTTTTTTCTTTATGTATAATTTATTTTATATATAAATATATCCAAAATGAAAAAGTACAGATGAGTGTTTTATTGATTATTTATTTGATGAATATATCTCAATTTAAATATTCTACTATTGTGGATAGAAGTTGACCTATAGCAATTCAAAGTGGCTAATGTATTTTTTTATACTATTAGATAGAAGAATATTTATTAAAATGAATATACCCATTGTAATAAATTTTTTTTCAATTGTTATATTTTTATGTCAGTCTTGTAAATTCTTTGAAGGTATAAGATAATAAAATAGGTTGACTTTAATATCATTAGAAGCTAAATTTAATAGTTCAAATAAGCACCACTAATTATATTAAAAAAGTAATTTTGTAATAATAATGTGATTTACATATTAATTTTTTTGAGTAAATTCATTTCAAAATGTAAAAATTAGACTCAATTACGCTAAAATTTTAAAGATAATATAGAATTTGACAACAAAATTAACATTCATTAAGGAAATAAATTTATTTATGGCTATTTTCTAATTATAAATAATAACAAGACTTATGAAAAAAATATTAATATCATCATTAATTATTCAAATTGAATGCAATAAATAAAATTAATTTTGTTAGATAATCATGGTCTTCTGGTGTTCTATATATAGATAGTCACACAAAATTATAAAAAAAATTATCATTTTTATTGCTTCTGCTGTTTCAACTTTTTTTTTATGTATAAATGTACTCAAAATGAGAAGGTATGGATGAGTGTTTCATTAATTGTTTGTTTGATAAATATTATAGTTTAAAAATGTCTCAATTTAGGCATTCTACCGCTGTCGATGGAAGTTGAACCTCTAATAATTCAGGGTGTCCATGATATTTTTTATAGTATTACATAGAAAAATATTTTTTGAAATGAATATACCCATTGTAATTAATTTTCTTTGTCAATATGTTATTTTTACCTAACAAATAATATCCATGTTGTATTATTTTTATCAGAAGTCATACATAATTGATTGATAATTCTATATATAAAAATATTCATGTAGTAACTAAATACCATATTGTTATCTCGCTAAAGTTAATTCTTCTATGATTATGCGAATGTATAGCATTATCAGATAAAAATTGATTGGATTACATTTATTTCCAACGAGGTAGATGATCTTTTAGGCTTAATCACGGTCCTGAATTGATGAAAATTTAAAAAATGCTAATAATACAAATACTTTTTATTTTTAATACCCAATAATAAATATATAAATTAAAATTAATATTGTTTCGTACAAAACTATAAAATGTATAGTATACTCAAAACATATCCAATCCGTATTAACTGTCATTATTTATCAATTACGTTATGACAAATCTGATTATTAAAAAAGATTAAAATTAACTTAAATATACACAATATTATTTTATGCTTTTTATTTTTAATTTATTATCATAAAAAGTCATACATATTATAAGAGAATCTCATATTTTTACCAACGGTTCTTCTATTCAATGGTTTCTATTAAAAAATAATAATAATATTGTGTTTGGCAAGAATATATGGGATTTTGAAAGGTTGAAGCATAAGTTTAATTCTTAACATATTCGTATATAAAAAGACAGCTAATAAAAGAATAAATGGTTAAAACTTCCTCAATACTAACAATCGTAGTGTATGATAGGTGTTATATAACTTTTTCGGATTTGATTGTTTCTTTATTATTATATGTTATTTTGTTTAATTTATGCTAAAAAGACTTATGATAATCATCTTATCATGGTAATGTAAAAGTTGCAGGTATTATATTTACTTTGTAAGTTTGTATGCTCTTAAATCTCATGTTTTTTATGAATATTTGTGACTAAGTAATTATTAAAAGAAATTGGTTTAATATCTATTTTATATTCTATTTAAATTATAATAGTGAATAAATATTTTTTTCAAAATAAATAATACGATTTTTTTATAAAAATAACGTTTAAATAATTGTGAAATTAGGTTATACCACAGATGATGATAAATATTTTGGCATTAAATCTGCTATAAAATAAATTTTTAGGAATAGAATGTTGTATTATATAATTTAGTTATATTTTTCTTATCTTCAATCTATATTATCTATATTATTTAGATTGGTATATTTCTAAAAAGGGTTATTCAATTTTTTTAAATTATTAAATCAAATCAATTACAAACTAATTAATTAGGTTGATTAAATATCTAAATATCTTATAATTTAATATAATTTAATTTATATAAATACATGACTTTTACAATTTTATTATTTATTGTAATAAATTCTAGAGATAATTTTTGTAAGTTATAATTTATTTTTTATTTACATATTCAACTTTTAAGAATAATTTTTTTAATTTTGTATTTATAATTAAATTATTTTTTACTTTCATATATGAATTTTTTTATTGCGCAATTCACTTTAACAAAAATAAATTAATTTAATATTTAGTGGTTTATAAAAAAAAGGAGAGCATGCCAATCCACCGGCATACCATTAGGCGGGGCGGGAGAGAAATTCAGGATTGCCTTACTAGGCGAGGCGGGCAGGCCAGCCTACCAGATGGCGGACTTTTGGCAAGACAGAGCGGGCTTTTTTGTTTGTCACTCTAATGGGGACATGGACATAAGTACTTGTACCATAAAACCTATTAAATATACGCGAATATAAAATTTTTAATTTATCCTAATTTATATATACATAAATCCATTTCTTGAATTTAGTAACCTCAATTTCTGCATCTAATTCAAATTCTTCCTTTTTCTTCTAGATTCATTCTCAGCCTCGATCCTCTCTTTCTCTAACTCACTTTCTCTGCCTCTCAAGTCCGTCACTACGTCGCTCAGTATCGTCCCAAAAAATTATGTTATGTTATTATGTTGGAATATGATTTTATGTTTTCTCCTTTTGAAATGTTATTTTTCATAACGAATATGTTATAAATTGTGTTGAATTATATTGAATCGATTATTTTGTGATTATTATATTATGTCTTTTTATGTTAATTTTTTTCAAAAGTTTTCAAAGAATATTCGTAGATACTCGAGGAGATTTGCGTTCCCTAAGGGGTAATTAAACAGGGACTTGCAATGACAGAGAAGGAATGGGACATTTTTTTAAAATAGGAGTGAGGGATGGGAAGGAGCTTCTCACGCTCCCCTGAGTACTCATTACCATATATAACTAGCAACAGAATCTAATCTTAGCCGATTTAAGAGGGGATGCGTGGACTTCATCTGCGTTGGGCATTTAAGGTAATGAACCTAAGTCGAATTTGGGACCCTAACAATAAATTTTAGTTGATCTTGCTTGCATTGAGGTCTTACTAGACCTAAATATATCTTGGATTAATATTTTAAGTCATTGTTATAACAAATACTATACTATTTAATATTATAACACTTAGTATATATAAAAGTTGGATATATTTATAAGATATTTTTAATTCAAATTAAAAAAAATTAATTATCTCTTTTTTTAGTTTTAAATATTATTTTCTAATGTAATGAAAAAAAAAAAC
>NC_029792.2:120579057-120584599 GCF_000816755.2 Arachis ipaensis
CAAATATGTAAATAATATAAATTGATATTTTTTTAGTATAAAAGCAATAATAAAAGTTATGAATTAAGTTAATTACATAATTAAAAAATTATGAAGAATTTTTTAAATAATAATAAAAAATAAGATCACTATTTTCACATATTACAAAGTTTATAAAAAAAATTTTGGATAATAAATCAATCCTCAATAGATTATACATTAATTATGTTAAAAAAATAAATAATTAATACATTGATAATTTTTAATCCAATTTTTGGTAATTAAAATTTAATTGATTAAAATTATTAAATGCTCAATATTTTGTATCGAACCAATTTATTTTTTTATTGAAATTAAAAAAGGATGAGTTGTTATTCAATTCTAAATTTAAATTTGAGTAAGAAAATAAAAAAATATATTTTAAATTTTATCTCACTAACCAGAATTAATTTCAAGATAAGAAATTACTTTGTACATCATATATATTGTAAAATAGTATGATCATTTGTTATTTTTTAATGGTAAATATTGTCAAATAAAATAATATAAGAAATTAAAAAAAATGTATTTACAAGTTTAGAAAATATTTATTTATTTTTCAATAGAATAAATTATAGAGGAGTACTAGAAGACCAGCAACTTTTGTAATTTATAGCCATCAAATAGCCATCAATGATAATTTTAATGGTGTGAGATTTTATTCAATGACTCATTTTTTTTTGCTGGTTACATGCTGGCCAGAATTTGAAAAAGTTGCTGGTCCCTGGACTTTTCCATAAATTATATATTGAATAACAAAAGTTGTTATTGGTTTCTCTTCACACTAACTAATACTCAACGATGGTGTTTCGGTACACTATGTTACCAAGAAATATTAATCAATCGATCTAATAACTTTTGTAATGACATAAGTTTATGAATTTGAAAATTTAGAAATTATTTCATAAAATGTGAAGTTTTAACAAGTAAGAACACTGATCATATTGTTTTGACTTCAAGAATGAATATGATACCAACAAATAAGATTGTCCAAAGTAAATTTCAACAAAACAAAAGTCCATAAGTATTGCTATTGATAGAAAATTAATCTATTTTAAAGACAAATACAATTTTTTTCTACGAATTTCCTAACTCGACAAGTCGATGACTAGTCCATCAGATATTAATGCTCTATTTATCAAGGTCTGTCACTAACTAATAGATTGTTATATACACAAAGAGAGATTTGAACTCTAAATACTTGCTTAAATAGATAAATGAGATGATCATTCACCCAATCCAAATTAATTAAAACAAATATTAATTATTTTTAATATTTTTAATTTGTAAAATATTTATAATAATAATAATTACTATAGATATTTTTTATTTAAATTTTAGTAAAAAAAATTTATATAATTTTATGTATTATCCCGTATAGGATACGAAAATATATACTAGCTATACTAAAAAGATCATAAATTGCCAAACCAATAAAAGAAACACATGTATCAAGTATTAACCATTTAATCTAAATTTATTTTTTATTTATAAAATATATAGTAAATTAGTTTATATGGCAATATTGTTTAAAAATAAACGGTTGTATGATATATCTAATAAAAAAAATTTGTGTCATAAATTTTATATTATTAAATTGTCTTAAAAATATATTCACCGTCACAAAATTTAAAAATTGTAAATAACAATATGATAAGTGGTATTTTTTATTGTTAACTATTAATTTAATTAAATGTATTTAGTGAATTTAGATGCTAGCAAAAATTAGTGTAATTGATTTTATTTTAATAATAAAAAGATCATTCAACATGCATTGCTCATAATATAAAAAAAGAGAAAATTAATTACAAACATATATTATTAGTATGACTAATTATGTAATATGTGAGTCGTATTTTTAGAATACATTGCAATTGTATTTTGGCTTACAATATAATATAATGAATATGTCTTTTATTTGGAGCTTATTTATTTTATTGATATCTATAATTTTATGAAATTTTTAATTAGCTTCTTATATTTTTTTTAATTGAGTCTTTATTTTAATTTTTTTTTCAATTAGATCTCTATACTTTTTTTTCCTTTTATGAGGTCCTTATACCCATTTTTTTTTAGTTAAGTCTTTATACAATTAAACCAATTACTGTTAAAAAGGACCTAATTGAAAAGAAAATTTAGTGCAGAGATCAAATTAAAAGAAAAAAATTATAAAGACCTAATTAAAAATTTTATAAAATTATAAGAACCAACAGAATAATTAAACCTTTATTTGGATCTAACAAAATTTACTATAATAGTAATAACAATAATAAATATGGATTAAAAATAAAAATAATAAGTTAGTTTATTAAAAGATTAAGATGATTCAAAGTTCAAACAAAATAAAATATATAAGCTGAAGCCTTTTTTTGTAGTTGTTAAAGATCAATGAAAAAAAAATAATTTTGTGGTGAGGCCTATTATCATCTTATTATATTTAATTTTAATTAGTATAATTAGTCCAGAAATTATTTTTAATATGGAAATGGAGATAGTGTTTTGCATATGATTGAATATTGATGTTTGAAGTGTATTACAGTATTATGGAAATCATTCAATATGCCTCCTACGTGTTGGCCAATATGTTGTCACGTATCCAACACGCCCCTCACGTGTTGGCCAGGATGCTGCCACATGTCCAGCACGCTCTCACGTGTTCAACATGCTCCTCTTAACACACCCCCCCACATGTTGACTTATCACCTACAAAATCTACTCATCTGTAATTATATCAAATAATCTCATTTCCAAAAAAAAATATAAATATTTTTTCTATATAAAAAAAAATCAGCCATTTTTTTCTTTATTTCTTAACTCAATTAGTGGGAAGAATATAAAATCACAAGGATTTACTTATCTTAATTCATATACAATACATGAATTAAGATTTAAGATCTACATTATACAATATAATTCTCAAAGTATCATCAATATCTACTTCTACTCGCTCACTCATGCTATTAGCATCTCTGCCAAAAACTACCCCTTAAACTTGTAACCTCTTTCCATATGCTCCTCCTCTGGCCAATTTCATTGTGATATTTGTGGTGCATCTTCAAGTTTTTGAAATAAACTTGTACTTTTGAGAATTTATTTTCATAAAATTGTCTTTCCACATTTTTTGTTTTTTTCATGTTTTTTATTTTATAATTTAACTAAAGATAGTGAAATCATCACTAAAGTTTATATAAATTTTAAATAGAGAATCTTAACCGAATTAAAGATTGTACAGAGTATAGCACATGCCACATTTATTTCTTATCACGGTAGACTCAAGAGAGCAATAGGGGATCTTAAACAGGGGCGGAACTACATACATAGAAAGGGGGACGATGGCCCCCCAATTTTAATTTTTTACATGTAAATTATATGTAAATTTCAGTTTAGTCCCTCTCTTAAAATTTTATTTTAGTCTTATTTTATTGTGTAAATATTTTTGGCCCCCTCTAATATTTTATCTGGCTCAGCCCCTGATCTTAAAGGCACATTAATTCCAAAATATGAAAGAAACAAAACTTTCACAACCACGCAAACTACAAACAAAAAAACAAGTGAATTATAAAGAGGATGACAAAGCAAGCACTGGAGATGAAATAATACATACAATTAATTGACTTGTACGAAACTTATTTTTTATCGTAAAAACATATTTTATTCACTGATTGATTGTTTTAGTAAAACAATTGACTGGTTTAAAGAAAAAAACATATTTTTTCATTACTCAATGGATTTCATGAATAATAGAATTGATTGTCTTAGCTAGAAATTGCAAACTAAAAAAATTTATTTACTAACCAATTGATTTTGAGATCAAAACAATCAACTGAACGACGTAAAATAAAAAGGATTCTTTTACAGTTTCATGAACCAATCTATTATTACTATAAAAAAATCGATTGGTCTCTATTTTATGCAACTATGAAGATTACATGATGATAAACAAAAATTAATAATCAAAGAGATGGATAAATGATGAATAAATTGATAATTAAAAAGATTAATAAACAATTATAATTATAGAATTGAGTAATTAAAAAATAAATTGATGATAGATTATGCACTAATTATTAATCTTAGTATTAAAAAAAATAAGATTAAGGTATGTAAATCAAAATAAAATTAAAAAAATTGAAGATAGAATATTAAAGATAAGACAAATGAATAATAAATAATAATTTATAAAATAAGAAAGAGTAAATTATGGTTTTTGTCCCTAACATTTGGGGTAAGTCGTAAAGTTATCCCTAACATTTTACAATTGGCAAAATGTTGTCCTGCCGCTAGGGATCTATTAATAGAATTGACAGCATAACAAAATTGAGACGATTTTGAAACATTAGGGATTTAAATAGGACAAAAGCGTTGGAGACAAAAACGATACATAGAAATAAATTTTACTTTTATCCTTCAATAATATCAATTTTTTACCGTGCATAGTTATTCAATTATTTTTTAATCACATCTAAGTAAATTACACTTAATCACATTACTTTCATTCTAAATAAATTTATTTTTTTATAATTTTACTTTTAAAATTTTTTAATCATGAAATATTTGTAAAATGACTAATACATAAACTTGTGACAAATAAATTTTAATCTTTTCTTCAATAATTTTAATTTTTTTACAACAAATAATTACTTAATTTATTTTTTAATTTTGCTCTTAATAAAAAATAAATTCACTTAAAAAAATAATGTGATTATGAATAAAATTAAAAAATAATTAAATAATTATTATCTACCATAAAGATTTGATATTATTGAAGAATAAAATTAAAAATAAAGTTTAACAAAATTAAACAGTAGAGAAGGTACAATTTATATTTTATTGTATATGTATCATTTTTTTTCTTTTTTGCAAATTTATGTACTAATCATTTTACAAACATTTCATAATGACTAAAAATCTTTAAGAGGAAAATTATAATAAAATTAATTTATTTAGAATAAAAATAATGTGATTAAGTAAAATTTACTTAGATGTGATTTAAAAATAATTGAATAACTATGTATCGTAAAAAATTGATATTATTAAAGGATAAAATTAAAATTTTCTTTATGTATCGTTTTTGTCTTATTCAAGTCCCTAACGTTTTAAAATAATTTCAATTTTGTCTTGCCGTCAATTCTGTTAATAGATCCCTAACCGCACAACAACATTGAGCTAATTTTGAAATATTAAGGACTTAAATAGGATGATTTAAACGTTAAGGACAATTTTGAGACTTACCCCAAACGTTGGGGACAAAAATGATACTTTACTCAATAAAAAATAAATTGTAAAATTAAAAAATAGATAAAAAATTATTTTGTAAATAAAATTAAATAAAAATTATTTAGTAATTATTAAAAAATTACAAAATATATTTTATTATTGTAACTATTTAATAGTCGAAATAGGACTAGCAATCTATACCCTACTAGGGGTGGCAGTGGGGCGTAGGGCTGGAAGTGAGCCGAGCTGAGCCGAGCTAGACCAAGCTCAAGCTCGGCTCACGAAAATTGAGCTTGGCTCACGGCTC
>NC_029792.2:120593798-120600516 GCF_000816755.2 Arachis ipaensis
ATAAAGTTATATAACATTTTAATTTTTAAATGTAAAAAATTTAAAATTCATACTTAAATTAAAATACAAACATAAAATTTACACATTGTCCAATAACTTGAAAGTAAATTATTATCCGTTGCTTGTGGAATTTTTGAAATTGGATTAGCATTACTCTAAACTTCAATTTCATTATCAGTAGAAGCCACACTGTTATTTTGTGTGTCCTTTCTAGCATTACTAGCCATAAAATTATTTTAAAAAATCTACATTAAAAAAATTAAAAAACTAAGCAAACCATATAGAATGTTTTTGGAAAAAATATAAAAAATGATAAATAATAGCATAAAATCAGATTATCAATAAGCCATCAACAATCAACAACACAAAATTAACAAGAACTAACTTAAATTTGATAAATAATACCACACTGGAGTCTCTTCTTTAAATACTTAAATATGCTTGGCAAGAATTAACTTTAAAAAAAAATAAATTTATTCAATGTCAATTCTAATAAAATTTATTGTATAAAATAAGAGTAACAAAATCTTCTTAAAATGAGGAGCAGCTTAATGAAAAAAAGATTGTGCAATCTTTAGAACACAATGTAAAATCAAAATCATTAGTACCTTTCATGTGAACAAGTTCCATTGTCCACATGATGCAAAACCCAATTAGAAACCATAAGAGAGCTAAAGAGAAAGATTAAGTGAAAATCATGCACGCTATAAAGGTATGATAAATATAAGCTAGGGTGAGCACGGGTCGATTTGGTTCGGATTCAAAGTGAAATTAGAACCGAATCGATTAAAATGTAACTGGTTCGGTTTGGTTCGAATTTGCACTTTTTTGTGTATATACCCGAACCAAATCAAACCGATTAATAACGGATTGGTTCGGTTTGGGTAATTGGATACCCGATGACTTTGAAATTCATAAAAAAACCAAATTTTTATCTTAAAAATTCAACAAGTATAATAAACATGTAACATTAATATAAATAATCTAAACATGTTAAACACCAAATACATTAAAAACTAAACTTATTAAAATCGAAACATATTAATAGTGAATAATCTCACTAAAAGCCACTAAAAATTATACATATTTTTTATTTTTTTATTTAATTAATATATGACCAGGTTTACGGGTTAGTTCGAATTCTGCACCCCCAAAACTGATATCCAAACCAATCACTAACAAAAATCATTGGTTTGGTTCAAGTTGGATCCGATTACCTGTTGGTTCCAGAACCAATTTAATTGGTTCGGTTCGGGTTCGGACAGGTAATCGAGTACCCGCTACCCGTGCTCACCCCTAATATCAGCTAAGTAAATCACTCATTCTCATATGTCATTATAAGCAGCAAGGGAAAATGATTTTCAACCAAGTAGATCCCTTTTTTCATCTAGTTTGATTAGGTCAACAATTAATTTCTATTAACAATTATTCTACTACACTATTTCACATCAGAATTATGATTGAAGTTGCCTATTTTAGAGGTATCTTGGGTGAAAACACTACATTAAGACTTAAGGGTATGTTCGGTAAGAAAAAAGTGAGAGTAAAAATTACCTAAATGAGTTTCATGTGTATACATCGCAAGCTATGATGACTTGATGGTGTTAGATTGAAACCAATTATAACTAATCAAGCACAAATCACAAGCATATACAGAAGGATAACATTCATTGACTAACTCTAAATCAAACCAAAAAAAAAAATTTTAAAACCTTAATAATCAACCTTCAATTTTATAACCACCACAAGTATCTTGATTCTTAGACATTTATTAAACAAAAAAGCCATAAACAATGCTTAAACAGGTAACCCTACCGTCGGTACCCAATTCGAACTAACTTGTTCGAGTAGGGTTGTCTATTTTACCCGCTGCGAGTAGGTAGTGAAGAAAGTGAGTGTTGAACTCACAATCTTTCTCTTATAAAAATTTGAAATAACCACCAAATTAGTTAATGATCATATTATTTGTAATTTTATGTTAAATTTCTTTAAGATTTTATTATTTTTAATTTTAATTTGAACTTAATTTTTGATTTTTTATTTTATCCTTTATTAATATGTGTGAAATTTAAAATATCAATTTCCTTTCGGATTATTAAACCCTTTTGGATTTTGAAAGATTGTGATATTTGAGGATGAGGACGAAAGGGTTCTGGTATGGGAGTGGTAGAAAGTATTTTGGAAATGAGAGTTTAATGAATTGGCGTAAATGTAACACGTGTGCAGACATTTTTTTTTACTGCTTTTAGTTGTTATCAGATCAATTTGATTAAATTTAGTTATTAATAAGACTTAAATAATTAGAGATTAATTGGTTTATAAAAATATTTTTTATTTTAAAATTATCACATAAGAGTTCTGACTATGAATTTAACAAAAAAAACATACGCGAGTGTACACCATAGTTAGCGGAATAAATTTGGGCTGATTTTTTGGATATGATTTGTGGGTGTAAGTTATGCTGGGATATGATCATTACGGGTGATTTACACTGTTATGACGGCGTTGCTTTTTGAAATTTTGGGGGGAAGAAATCGGACCCACCGATTTCAAGCAGAGAGGAAGTAACACAAATCGGTCCCACCGATTTGTGTGAGGGAGACGTTAAGGACCATGAAATCGGTGCCACCGATTTATGGGTGGAAAAAGACGTTAGCTGAAGAGTGCAGTAATCGGTGGGACCGATTATTGGAGGCAGAAAATTTTATTTTAATCCGGGGTGCACCAATCGGACCCACCGATTTGGGGGTGCAGTGGTCGGTCCGTCCGATTTGCCCGTTAGTGCATACGATAATTGGAAAGAGCTCACAGAAGCCCCATTTCTTCTTCGTCGGTCTCAGCTAATGTTCATCCTCTTCTCTTCTCTTCTCTGTGACTCCTTCATTTTTGTAAAAGAAATTTCTGTGAGGTTGAGAATAGTCAAGTACGTGTAGTGTTATGGATGATAGAGTTGTATTAAAGTTTTATTATTACAGACAGATCTTATTGCAAACATATGAGGGAGTTCAATTTGTGTGTGAAAATCCATTAGATGTTGTTATTTCGTTCACATTGTCATTTGAGAAATTGAAAGGTGTGATTTGTGAGAAGATAGATTATCAAAGATGTAGGAGAGTATCGTGTATTTTGTACAGGTATCCTTTACCTGTGTTTGGTGGGTTTGTTCAATTTCAGACCAAGTACGTGACGGACGAAGCGAGTATGCATGAAATGTTTTCAATGTACATGGAAAATCGCCACCGAATGTCGTGCATCGAGTTATATATTGAGTTTGAGCAATCTGAAGCGGACCGTAACATTGAATTGGAAGATTATAATAGTGAAAGCGAAGATGAATTTGAAAGTAACTATGAGATCGTCGGTCCAGGTGAAGACGAAGATGAAGCTGGCTGCGACATGAACGCAGATGTGGCGGAAGTTGCAAATGCACTAGCAAACCCGCATCCGTTTCAGGAGCCTTCTTTCATGTGGTCGTTGGATTTGGAGGCTATGCACGCACCGGAGTTTTCGCAATATATGAATGCAGGTGCGTAAACCTAGGTAGCTATGTGAAACTCTGAAGTAGCAGATCAATAAGTCGGATGAGTAATGTATGTGATATGTGACTAGGCATTTGTGACCATAGCGTTTGATTTTTTTATTAATTAATAGTTCTTTGTTGTGAATGATATTTAGTTGTTCTTTACGTAGATGGAATAGCGAAAAATAAGACTATAACGATCTTACATAGTAAAGTGTGTTTATTAATTGAGTTGTAATAAAAGACTTCTTACTGAGTACATAATGAAGCATTTATTACTTTTTATATATGCAGCGCCTCCTGTTGTGGCGGATGGTGAGTTCACAGTGGGGATGGAATTCAGTTCAAGGGAGGCAGTAATCAAGGCAATGAAAGATTATACCATCCGGAGAGGTGTGGACTATCGGGTATATGAGTCGGAACCGACGATATTCTATGCCAAATGTACAGAATATGGGAATGGTTGTGACTGGTTGATCAGGGTAACCAAAATGCAGAAGAAGTATTGTTGGGAGATAAGGAGGTACAATGGAAGTCACACTTGTACCAGGTCTACTATTTCTCAAGACCATTCGAAGTTGGATTCCAAGACAGTTGCAGAAGCAATAAAGCCGTTGGTAGAGGTTGACCCGTCTATAAAGGTGAAATCAGTAATTGCTGATGTCCAGTCAAAGTTTAACTACACCATCAGTTATCGCAAGGCTTGGTTAGCAAAGCAGCAGGCGGTCGAATCAATTTTCGGAAGTTGGGAAGCATCGCATGAAGCTTTGCCCATATGGTTTGAGGCCATGTGCCACAAAGAGCCATCAGCAGTGGTTCACTTTGAAACAATGCCTACTTACCAGGGGGATGATTTGGTTCCTGATATATGTGGCCCACCCCAATACTGTTGATGTGCCGGGACTGACGCTGAGTAATAATCAGACGGATGCGTATCATGAACATATGGTACAAAATACTCAACCCCCTGTTGTGGCGGTTCCGGTGGCGGTGGTGGTGGAGGTACCGGTGCCGGTTCCGGTTTCGGTGCCAGTGGTGGTGGTGGTGGTGGAGGACCTTCTGGATTCTCTTCAAATACAAGGTTCGACAATTGCAAGTGGTCACCAAATACTTCTCGGTACCAATGCATGTAAATTTCCAATGGATAATGTAAATGCTCCAAGTCATCAGAGAGAGTGTGACTATACCGATTGGTCCACTGCATCACCCAAAGAGAGTGGGTATTGGCCCAATCTTAATTCTTAGGCCCAGTTAGAACTTCGCCGTGTGATGCACTTAGATCCTGCTCTTGATTAGGAACACCCTGTGTCAATCCAAATTGCCTCCTGACTCTATCAGTTGCATGCCACTCGATGCATTCAAAAGATATAAGTGGCATTGTGGCACTCCAGATAACCGAATTATGATGGATGGCTAAAGGAATCACGTCTGGGTCGATGTCTCCAATTCCATAAGCCTGTCAAACAAACTGGACACATCGAACCAGTCAGATGATTACACAACAATTAATTCACTTAAAAAGTTACATAAGGTACTTGTATTTTACAAAATACCTGTCCTTCTTGTAGATCATCCAACAACCTCCTGTAGTGCGCAAGCGTTTTATATCGGTAGGCATAGTTTTGACGGTCCCAGTTATGCCACCTGTCGTCGGACAATCCATTAGTTAACTTATCTTACCCTAAACAAAATACAATTTCTATCAATTCTTTCAATGCATACTTTAATCAAGATTACCTGTTTGCAATTGGAAACACTCAGGGATTGCCGGGAATCGGCGCTAGAAATGGTAGCCGGATCCAAGCCCAAGTGACCAACAGTGTCAGTGGACCGTCCATCTCCTTGCAGTCGACACGAGTTGCCCTACACAATGATCTATACAAGTGTGCCAGGCATGCCGAACCCCAACTAAACTGTATGATCCCACCGAAGTTGTAGAGCAAAGGTAAAAATTTTCAGTGCACCACTGCACCCGACTTATCTGCAAACAGAATTGTCCCAAATAACAACATTATGTGACACTTTACATACATCTGCATGTGCACATCATCATTCAACACTATACGATCTTTCAAACCCCTAAACCACTTTAATTTTATAAAGCTCCCTCTACAGTCCGTATTCCTCGGTGCAATTTCAAATTGGTGCAAGCACTCGGCTTCCAATGCCTCAAAGCTACTCATGGTCGGACCTGTAACTGGAAGACCATTTGTCGGCAGACCGAGAATTAGTGCCACATCCTCCAAGGTCACGGCACACTCACCAACCGAAAAATGAAAAGTGTGAGTCTCGGGCCGCCATCTCTCAATCAGAGCATTAATCATTGCTGACTGACCTTTAATAACTCCAATTTGAAATACATAATAAAATCCAGTCTCGCGTAATTGTGACTCAACAATTTGGTTGTATAGATCCGGCGGGTTTAAATGATCACATATCAACATCCTTGAAACCTACAATATCACATTTCCGTTATAAGAACAAGTATAATATAACTATATTATCAAAAACACAATTATCCTTAACATGTCCATTATAACTAATTCCTAGCATAATTGCATTTCAAACATACACATTAAATCTGTTATACAAAAATCATTCAATCATATTCATTACCTTATAACAAAAATTAATTAACCTTACACAGTAAATCAGCCTCTATTATTATTATTATTATTATTCATACATACATACATGCTCAATCTCTACTTAGTGCCATTATAATATATATTAGTAATAAAATCTAAAATGATCACTATTATTATCATTAAATCAGATTATTAAAAAATAAAAACTTACATAATTTGGATGTCCAAGATAATTAACAATATGATACTCTAGTTGATTTACTTCCTTAATTTTTTGTTTTCTTGGCATTTTTATTCAAAATTTTCACCAAGATTATTGTGGTCCAACAATGGTGAAATGGTGGAGTTGAGAGTAAGCAGAAAGGGATAAGAAAGTGAGAGTGAAAGAGATAGTGTTGGAGGGGGTGAAACGGATAGAGAGTCACGGGCCACCCAAAAACCAGGTGCATGCACGACGCGTGGCAAGGGAGTCTCCAATCGGTGCCACCGATTTGTGCACCTTCCGCGCCCTAAAATCGAACCCACCGATTTTCGTTCTCCCATTGCTGCCACCGATTTCTTCGACAACACCGTCACATCTCGGTAAAACACCCCAAATCCCATAACATTG
>NC_029792.2:120601204-120627461 GCF_000816755.2 Arachis ipaensis
GTGGTTAAAATAAAAAGAAGTTGAAAAGTGTGGCACTGAGATGTTATATGTATGAAAAGGCATAGGATACCAATAAATTATGTGCTAATTTATTGTCAACAATAATTAATTATTATATTTTAAATACATATATAAAGAGACACATTTAAAAAATATATGTATAAAGACATTTCTATTAAACATAGCTATAAAAATAATATTTTTATTAGATACATCTACAAAGATATTTCTATAAAATACAGTTATAAATAAGAGACGCCAAATATACTGTTGGTACGTAGGGGACCGTATATGTATTTTATTTTGACGTCGTAGCGTTCCCCAATTTCTGAATCTCTCGGAGTCAGTCTCACTTCCCTCCTCCTTGCGCTGCCGCCACCCACCTTCACGGCCTCACCTCTTCTCCTGCTTCTTTATTCCCTTTGCCGTCGCTGTCACAGGGGTGGCCATCCGGTTCTTCTCCTTTCCCTCTGGCCGTGTGCCTTTGCTTCTCCTCTGGAACCCTGATCTACCTATTGTGGTCAATCTGGTGAGCATTTTTTCTTTCTTTCGTATTTAATTTTTAAATTAGTTGATTGGTGTCGGTAAAGATGTAGAAGAAGGATCAGAAAGCTTGAGAGGGAAGACTATATTTTGGGTATAAGAATGAAAGAACCATTACTGCAGAACAAAAGTGACCAAATATTTCTTTAGGTTTATGGCAGAATAATAGTAGTAAATTTGTGGTATCTATGGTTTGAAGAGAAGGAACATTTCATTTGTTTAGGGTAAATTTTATAACTTTTACGAAAATCTCTAATTCTGTGGTATCTATGCCTGATTTTCACCTCATCCCCCAACCCCAAATTTGGGTTGTGAGTGTTTCTCAAATCAGAATATTATTCAATCTGTGTTCCAAGTTATGATCAAATTTGGTTTCTCTAATTCTGTGGTATCTATGCTTGCATATAAGGTAGGATAATGATTTAATCTCGTACTTGAAGGACTTTACTAAGCAAAATATGCATAATTGTACCAGGTAGAGAACATCTTCACAAAATTCATGATGCATTACTATTTGCCCCCCTTTTGGGGGTGTATGCCTGTGTGTGTGGATATCTCAAGTTATAGATGTAATAAGTTCAGTGTGTTTGGATGCTAATTTGAGTTGAACATGTTGATTTTTTTTAGTTGAGTATAAATTTTGAATTAAAAAATGTTAGTTTTTATGTTAAAATGCTAATTATTAAGTTAAAATTGCTAATTTTAAATTTAAAGATTAAAGTGTTAAGTATTTTGTTAAAATTGTCTGGGGTGTCTTTTGAACACTCTAATATATTATGCTTGGCAATTAACATTCGGAATTAAAAAATCAATCTGTCCATGTCCCCTAGAGGAAATGTCAAACTGATAAGCCTTTTAAGATTTTTCTAACATCTTTCCTACTAACTAGGAGAAACAGGTAGCTGGTAACTCTTTTGGCTGATATAGGAATGATGCTTAAATCCTCTATAAAAACTTGTAATCCTGAATAGAAACCATCATTATTGACAGAAAATATTCTCATCAAATGTAACAGTAAAGTTCCTAATTAACCTATTAGCTTGCACATGATTCAAGTTTTAGACTAAACAAGCAATCATAAACTGTTAATTACTGGTTGTGTATTGCATTTATGTTTGACATTGTTATTGCTTTAGCTGTTGAGCTTGTATCTTGATAATGTGCTTCTGGTGCTTTAACTCTTTCTAATGCTAACTTATAACAAAGTTTCCTTCTGGCAGGTTTATCTTAGACACTTTTGAGTTGCATTGCTGAACACATCCATGCCCAAAGATACTGGAGGTATTACAAGCAACCTGCTTGGAGGTTTATGCAGCTGTCTTAGGAGATGCATATTTGGCATATTATCTATGGGTCCTGTGCCAAATCATATTGCTTTTATCATGGATGGGAATCGAAGGTTTGCAAAGAAGAGTAACTTGGCTGAAGGGATTGGCCATAAGGCTGGATTTTCATCTCTCGTTTCCATGCTTAGGTATTGTTATGAATTAGGAGTGAAGTATGCAACTGTCTATGCATTCAGCATTGATAACTTCAAAAGAAAGCCCAAAGAGGTGCAATCCTTGATGGAATTGATGCAAGAAAAGATTGAGGAGTTGCTTCAAGATGAAAGCATTATCAATGAATACGGTGTTAAACTACATTTCATTGGAAACTTGCAGTTATTGGCTGAGCCTGTGAGGATTTCAATGGAAAAGGCAATGAATGTCACTGCCCACAACAAACAGAGAGTATTGTTAGTTTGTGTAGCCTATACTTCAAGTGATGAGATTGTGCATGCTGTTGAAGAATCATTCAAGGAATTATGGAATGAAGTTCATAAATCAAGCGGTGCAACAGTGTCCAATGGCACAATTGGACAACTTGACAGGTCCCCGAAAAGAAATGGTATCCGAGTGAATGCTCAAGATTCTTGTGAAGACTATGCAAGACAAAATGCCGATGGATCCACTGATAGATCCGGAGAAACTGAAATTTCATCATGCAATGGGATGGTTGAAATAGCAGAAGAGGGCAAGCATGATCAGGGCGAGCTTCCAGCTATTAAACTGACCGATGTCGAGAAGAACATGTACATGGCAGTGGCACCTGACCCTGACATCTTAATCCGAACTTCTGGAGAGGTTCGTCTTAGCAATTTTCTTCTTTGGCAGACTAGTACCTGTCCTTTGTATTCACCAGCTGCACTTTGGCCAGAAATAGGGCTAAGACACTTAATCTGGGCAGTGTTGAACTTTCAGAGACACCATTTTTACTTGGAAAAGAAAAAGAAACAGTTTTGATTGTAAGTCTTGTAAGTCTTGTAAGTTGTAACACTAACAACCAAAGTTCAGAATGTAAAATTACAGATTGTTTTTCCTATTCAGATCATCTATCTTTGACTAGTGTTGCCCATCTTTTATACTCTTGACTCTCGAGTGTGCACGGGGATCATGAAGTTGCCACATATGACCAGTGCCAGAGGATCAACAAATTCTCTTTTTTCCCACCATAGCCTTGCCCCGAGATTAAGAGGATCATCTATTTATTTGAATTATATTAAGTCCTGCATCTGGTGACTTTTGCTTTTTCTTGAAATGGGTTCTAATACTTAAAAGAGGTCTGTCCTATTTTGCAGGAGGAGGATTTTAGATTGAATAGTAAACTATGTAACTTGCCATCAAATCCAAGCATTTGGATTGGGTATGGCAGCTTTTTTTTCGTTTGTTTTTGGCTCAGATTATTTGGAACTGTATATTGTTCAAGTAAATGGGAAAATTTTGACAAATATGGTACTATTTATGGATTATGTTAGGTACATGCTAAAATCAGCTACTATATTTTTCTACGTATACAAATATAAAAATTAAAAAAATCAATCTATGTCATATACGCGCTACACTGCCATAAGGAAACAACACCTCTTCGTACCTTCGCTCAAGCTCCTTGCATATCCGCCACCGCCTCACCTCCACTCCACTTTGAAGGAAACCTCCGGGCCAGGTCGAGCCACACGTAGGAATAATTGCCGCTGTTATGGAGAAAAATACTCTAACGGCCACCGTGGCTTGAACTTAGCGCTGATCCTACACATGGCGCCGTTGAGAATCAGACCGTCCTACGAGTTCTTGAAACAGATTTTCTGGTGACAGTAGCAGGGGTAGTGAGAGCCACCACTGGGTGAAGACCTTGTGACAATTTTCATGTTTTTGGATTCGTGTTTGATTATAACTGAATTTTGAGGTGTGATTTGGTAGGTGTTTGATTATAATATAATTTTTAAACTTGGAGAGATGAGAGCTCTATTTGATGAAGAACATCATTTTTGAATTGACCAAAGGAACTTAAAATTTAAAAAGTAGCCCAGAAATTCATCTCATATAACCCTTTCTTCACGTTGTTCATAAAGCCAAACTACCTCACATAATATATACCAAGTGCATGTACAAACTTTAAAAAAGGTTACATTGAGGACAAGAAGAAGGATGTGGCGCTTAAGGTTGGGAAAAGACAATGGCTCAGGTGGTTGGTTCTTGTTTGTGCATGAGAATGGATTGCAAGCCGAAGACGTTTGTGTCTTTGAACTGATTAACATGGAAGATTTAGTTTTTAAAGTTCATGTTTTCAAAAGGCACATCCACTTGGATTCTGTAGCTTTCTTTTATGTGTAAAGATGAAGAGATGTCACTTTGAATTGCATCTGATTCCCTTATAGATGAATTGAGACATTTGTAGTTAATTTTGGATTATACCAAGTAAGAATCTATGGTCATGATTAGCTTAAAACATGCATAATTTTATTTATCAAACTTTGTGAATGATTTTAATTTGTGAAGTTTGATTATAGTTTTGAATGCGCTTGATTATAACCGGATTTTGAAATAAAATTTTGAGGATATTTGATTATTATTATTATTATCTTTTGTAATTTAGATTATGAAGAATGCTAGGGGCCAGTAACTTTTGGGATTTATAGCCATCAAATAGCCATCAATGAGGTTTTTAATGGTGTGAGATTAGTATGAGATTTTATCCAATGACTCACTCTTCTTTGCTGGTTACATGCTGGCCAGAATTTAATAAAGTTGCTGGCCCTCTAGACTTTTTCTTAGATTATAATATGAATAGCAATGACCGCCAAAGCTCCAGAGAAGAAGGTATCTGCAGATAACATTCATATACATAAACTTAATTAGAACCTGTTGATTATCAGGCAAAGCTCCAGAGAAGAAGGTATCTGCTATAAATATAAGTCAGTCTAGATCAAAATTCTCAAGAACGTATCACTATAAAGTTCTGTGGTCCGTGTTAAACTGGAGCTAATCAACGGCCAGTGGCATGCTCTTCTAATTGGCGCTACATTTTCATTTGTGTCGGTGCATGTTGTACAAAGTCGTTTCTCTTCAACCGTTATTTCTTGTCATGTATAAGTTTATTTATTTATTTTTTCAACAGTTAGGATTGAGATTCGAATCCAAAACTTCTAGGTGAGAATGGGGAGACTATGTCATTCGAGTTATGAAGCAAAGATACATTATATTCAAAGCATTCTTTTTCTTCATGAATAATTCTAAATCTTATATTCAATTTATTAAATTATCTTTAATTTTATTACTTTTTTAAATTATTAATTTATACTTTTATTATAGGTTCAATTACTCTGTTGGTCCCTATAGTTTTGTAAAATTTTCAATTAGGTCACTATACTTTTTTTTTTCTTTTAATTGGGTCCCTGCACTATTTTTTTTCAATTGAGTCCCTACATTTTTTTTTCTTTTATTTGAGTCCATGTACCAATTTTTTTTAGTTGGGTTCTTATACAATTAAGCCAATTACTACCAAGAATGACCTAATTGAAAAAAAAATTGGTGCAGAGACTCAATTAAAAGGAAAAAAAGTATAGGGACCTAACTGAAAATTTCGCAAAACTATAGGGACCAACAGAATAATTAAACATTTATTATATTCCTTCATTGTATCACACACTATTATTTCTTTTACTATTATTCTTTATACACATATCTGTCATTGTCTCAGCGTAACTGTTATATTGCCTTGTTCTCTTTTCTCTTTTTTTTTCTCCTCCCACCTTTTTTTCACCCGATTGTAATTAATTATCACCAAGTACTATTATCACAATTTTCAATCTGATCTATCACTTTGATCTATAACAATATATTATGTTAACTTTTATGAGTTATTAAAGTGTTATTAAAAGAATTTATTTTTATCTCTTTTGAATATATAAATTTATAAAAATAATAGTTTTTTTTATTGGCGTGCTTTTTAAGTAATTTTATTGTTCTATTAACAAAAAATTTAAGATATAAAGCATTAAAAAATTTTGTTCAAATTATCAAAATTTAATGTTAGTAATCCTAAAAACTAATATCAAAATATATTAATTTTAACTAATATAATAAAAATAGTATATTATTGTAAGTTTTTAACTAATAATTATAAATTTAAGTTACAATTTAATAAAATACCTTAAAACAGATGATTGTCATTACTAGTATACTTGACTGCCATTATATAAATTTCATGTTTGCTTTATTGTGCACATTAATTAAACTATACTTTATTATTTCATTTTGTATGTTTTGAAATAATGCGATCGTACTATAAGGATGACATTAGTTTTTATAACTTAATGCGAATCTTTTTACTATTTTATTTGTCATTTAAATACTATTCATAAAAAAATAATTACTTAAAGTAAAATACTATATAAAGAAAGATAGAAAACTTTTGAATTTATCATTTGGGTTTATTTCTTAATTCTCACTTGATATTACTCAAATTTAATAGGTTGATGGTGGTGATTTTTTTTATTAGTTAAAAAATTTTAACACCCTCTCTCTCTCTTTGGCTCTCTTAATTTTATTAAATAGATTTTTTAGGTCAAAATATTTTTAACTTATTCTATAATAAGTATTTTTTAAATTATCTAATGCATAAAATATCACATCTTTTTATTTTATCTTAAAAGTTTCATTTTTTTATATCAAAGCATTACGGTTTATTATATTATTATATATTATTTTTGTACCACAAAATAAAAGGTCAAACTTTATATCTTTTTTTGTTACTTATTTTATTTTATTTTGACTATTTAAATTAGCATGTATATGATCAACATATTTTCTATTAGTTATGCAATATTATTTTTAGTTCAAATCAATATGCATTTAAAAAATTATCTTTAAATCCTAAACAATGTAATTCAAAGATCATTGCATTCATATTTTTTAAAATTTCAAAAAAATAAAAACCTTTTGTATTATTATTATAATTAGTTGAATGGAGAAATAATAACGATCACATCATAATTTTAATTAATAAAGTAAAAATTTTATCAATTTATATTAAATTATTAATTTTAGTTACACTTACAAGTAAATAACACTCTAAAATTAACTAAAAAAAATTCAAAAATCTTAGTGAATTAATATGTACACAAAATATTATGTGAAGATAAGTATAAACATTAGGATAGTCACTACAAAAAACAGGGTTAAAACGGCGGTTATTTTGGAAAATTACGGCGGTTAGAACCGCCATTATTACCGAAAATGGCGCCCCCAAGAAACGCCGTTATTCTGGGCGCCATTCTGGTTATTACGGCAGTTTTCAGAAAACCGCCACAATTACTGAGGATAATACGGCGGTTCTCTGAGGGTTAAAATGGCGGTTTGTAACCGCCATTATTTTCGTATAAAATGGCGGTTTCTGACTTGTTTAAAATGGCGGGTATAACCGCCGTTTTTACCATTATAACCGCCATTCATTTCTGTTTAAAATGGCGGTTTTTAACCGCCGTTTTTACCATTATAACCGCCATTTTTACCAGGTTATAATGACATCTTTTGTGTTTAAAATGGCAGTTTCTAACCACCGTTTTTACCAAGTTATAATGGCATCTTTTGTGTTTAAAATGACAGTTTTTAACCGCCGTTTCTACCAGCGTATAATGGCATCGTTTTCATTTAAAATGGGGGTTTCTAACCGCCATTTGTACCTAATTATGATGACAATTTTATGCTTTTTAAAATAAGATTGAAACTACCAATTTAAAGTGATATTTTCGAAACTCACTTAAAAATCTCATAATAACCAAAAGGCATAATCATAAATCAAACATCATTAGATGATTTTTAATTCATACATGATCCAAAAGTCATAATCCAAGTCATAATTGAAATGTCATAATCTAAAAACAAAGTATCAAAGTAACATTTTTCAATAATACGTCTTAACATATAATTCTTAATATACGTTTTAACATATCAAGTAAGGTCATGCTTCCTTATTGCTTGCTCCAGAAGACCTACTTCCTAACTCTTTTGGTGATGGAATCTCACTCTCCTGATCCAATCCCTACAACAAAAATATAACTATTATGAGCACAAAAATACAAGAAAATAGCATATATTGATATACATTTATCATGTCTAATTACATAGCATTGATACAATAATGAAACCAATTTAAAATTATAGAGCCAACTAACCACTTGAAAACATTTAAAATACAAGGCCAGACCAATCATTCAGAAATTCAGCCTTTAATTGATGCTCTAAATCTCTAATACATAAAGTAAGATTACATTTGTAAAACAATCCATTATACTTACTTTTCAATAATATATCCCTAGCAGAGATCATCTAATTGTAAAAAAAGAATAAAAAAAGAATAAAAAATAATTGTAAATTCTAAGAGTTGAAATAGTAAAAAGAATGAAGAAGAAAAAAGGTAGATATTTATTGGTTATTTCTCTTGGATATGATAGAATTAAAAAAATATATAAAGACAAAATTAGAACATAATTTGAATACTAAATTGATAGTTTTTGAAGAGAATCCTCGAATAAATAAAAAATAATATTAAAAATAATTAAATAAAAATTAAAGAGATAAAATACAAGTAAGTAATCAAAAATCACTTTTTAAAATTGAAGTTATTTATTCATAAATATGTTACGTCACCAAGAAGAAATAGATTATTATCCTCAAACATATGCTGAAGTATAAACATAATAATAAAGTTGTAATTTGAATATGTAAAAAACCTAAAATAAAAATAATTTTACACATGAATAAAGAAGTAATATGATTTGTTATTTTAAATTTAAAAAAATAACAAATTAAGTATTGATAGAAAAATCTCAAAATAATTCTAGTTAAACAATCAAATGTTACAATGTCTTGATTTACAACCTACATAAAATCAATCAATAATTATTTGTTTAAAAATAAATATAAATATATTTGCATGGTTTCACCTTATAAATGTTGTGTTTGTGTTGTATTCTGAAAATAATATAAAATTAGGTTACAAAGAAAAAATGTGAGGAGAAGTAAACTCTCAGACAATCAAATGTTACAATGTCTTGATTTACAACTTACATAAAACCAATCAATAATTATTTGTTTAAAAATAAATATAAATATATTTGCATGGTTTCACCTTATAAATGTTGTGTTTGTGTTGTATTCTGAAAATAATATAAAATTAGGTTACAAAGAAAAAATGTGAGGAGAAGTAAACTCTCAGTTGAAATATTAGACTTAGTTTTTTTTTCCAAAAAAAAAGAGATGCTTTATTCCTTTCAAAGAAAAAGAATACAAATGTCCAATTGTAACTAAAGGAAAATAGAAAGAGAGAGGCAGCACACTCTCCAAAGCACAAACACATAGAGCATTATCTTCAATAGTTGCAATAGAGAGAGAGAAAAAGAAAAAAAAAATGCCTAATTAGACTTGGGGTTCATTGACAGCCACTGAAGCCATGTGAATCATCCTTCTTGCTAAGCCATCCACTTCTTGGGGAGTCTTGGAGATCTACTCGAAGATGTGCTCGTTGCGAAATCGCCAAATGCTCCAGCAAAAAACCCCAATGACAGTAGGCTTCGCTCTTCAGTTGGATTAAGAATTAAATGTTGCTTCTTTGCTGCCCAGCACTGGAAGAACAGTTCCTCATCTTCTTTAGCTTTCTCATAAGTAAATAGATAATGTATAATTGTTTCTGTGGCTACGTGGCACCGCGAGCAGGTAGCCGGTCTCGAGGGCATTCTTCGGTGAAGCAGCCCCATAGTCGGAAGTCTTTCATGCAGAGCACGCCAGAAGAAGAAGAGGACTTGTGGTGGCGCTTTAATCTTCCAGAGATCTCTCCAAATTCCTTGTCTTTACTGAAGGTGTGGATGAAGCTCAGACGGTTCATGGTTGAAGGAAAAGGCTATTCTATACCCAGAAGAGACTTCATATCTGCCTAATTTGTGGTACAACTAGGTAATTTTATCCCTCTGTTCACCAATTTTTGTTGCTAAGATTTGCTGAGTGATGGCTGGTGGAAATATTGAGGCAATGAGCTGTTGAATCCATTCATTATTTTCATTCATCAGGTGACTGACTCATGAGACTAGTTGGTTCATGGCAAAGGGGTTTAGTCTGATTGGAGGAGTAAATTGCTGCAGAGGCAGAACCCATGGATCAAAGAAGATGTTCACCTCGGAGCTAGGACCTATTTGCCAAATTAAGCCTTTCTCAGTGACTTTTTGCCCTTCCAGAATGCTCCTCCAGCCTTAGGAAGGTAAGTTCCCTACCTCTGCTCTCAAAATTTCTGTATAGCGAAAGTACTTGCCTTTGAGAATTCTAACCAAAAGCGAAGTAAGTTGTGTTGCTATTCTCCAACATTGTTTGCCTAGAAGTGCCAGGTTTCGTGCCTTCAAATTCTTAAATCCCAGTCCTCCTTCCACTTTCGGCCTTGTCATCATATCCCAGCTGACCCAACTGATTTTCCGTTCCTCTCCCTTCTGGCTCCACCATAATCGAGCTAAAATACCGTGAATTTTCTGGAGTAAGGAATCATGAAGTTTGAAGCATGATAGGGTGTAGATAGGGACAGCTTCTCCCACCGCTTTAATGAGGACATGTCTCCCTCCAACTGAGAGTAGTTTACGTTTCCAACCTTCAACTCTTTTCCGAACTTTATCTTTAATAGCACCAAATGCAGCCTTTTTTGATCTCTGAATCGTAGAAGGCAGAACTAGATACTTATCTTGGGCCCCAATATGTTGGATATTTAGGTTCTCAGCCAGTAAAATTTTGATATCCTGGGGAGTGTTTTTGCTGAAGAAGATAGCCGACTTATTTAGGTTGACTGTTTGTCCATTGAACTACTCATAATCACCTAGTAGGTCTAGGATACGATCACAAACTGTTGGGAGAAGCTTTACAAAAGAGGATAGAATCGTCTGCAAAGAGGAGGTGGTTAACAGTCGGGCACCTTCTAGTGAGTTGAATCCCTTGTAAACTCCTGTTTTGCTCTGCCTTGTGTAGCAGGAAGGAGAGACCTTCCGCACAAAAAAGAAAAAGATATGAGAAGAGAGGTTCACCTTGCCGGATACCTCTACTTAGCCTGAAATAGCCAAATGATTGACCTTCCACAACAACAGAGTAAGAAACAGTTGTAACAACCTCTTGGATCCACCTAATCCATCTTGCATCAAACCCTAGACTTTCCATCATAAACCAAAGAAAAGGCCATTCCACGCGATCATACCCTTTACTCATATCAAGTTTAATGGCCATCTCAGCTATCTTCCCAGATCTCTTCATTTTTAAGTAGTGCATAACCTCGCGCGCAACAAGAACATTGTCCGAGATCAGTCTACCTTTCAAGAAGGCACTCTGGTTCGGGCTAACTAAGAGATTCATAATATTTTGCAGTCTATGAACAAGGATTTTCGAAATAATCTTGTAGATTACTATAGAGAGGCTGATGGGTCTTACCTGGGACATGTCTTTGGCACAAGGAACCATAGGAATAAGACAGATCTGGGTATGATTAGATCTCCTGAGCAGTCTGCCTCCTGTGAAAAAACTCTTCACAGCCGAAAAAATATCTCCACCCACGATGCTCCAGAATGCGTGAAAAAATTTAGATGTAAATCCATCATCCCCGGGGCGTTCTGTGGATACACACTAAATTCTGCTCGTTTAACCTCCTCCATAGAAATAGGCCTTAGAAGTTTTCGATTTATACTAGGGGTGACCTTCGATTCGAACTCTTCAAAGTCTTGGCTTTGATCAAGAGTGGAAGAGGCTGAGAAAATACTTTTGAAATATTCCTCAGCTACCCTCAAAATACCCTCGTTTATGTTTGCTACGACCCTATTTTCACCAACCAAACTCCAAATCTTATTGCTACAGCATTTGACTCGAGCAAATTGATGGAAGAACTTGGTGTTACGGTCCCCAAGTTTTAACCACTTTATTCTTGACTTGTCTTTCCAGTAACTTTCCTCATTTAGGTAGGCCACCTTGATGAGTCCATATTTTTCGATATATTTTAGCTTGATTTGGATGGATTTCATCACAGAAACTCACACTTAAGCACTAAAATAGCATACTTTTGTGTTTTGTCCCTAAATTGATATTAAAAGTGAAAACATGCATTTTTGTGCTTAAATTAAGTGATTTTGATTCCACTTTCATGCCATTCGATGCCGTGATATGTTTTGTGAGTGATTTCAGGTCATTTTGGCAAGATTGGCTAGGCAAAAGTGGAAGAAAGCATGTACAAGGGAGAACACATGAAGTAAACAAGGAAAAGTACACACAGACAAGTGTGCGTGCGCACAAGTACTCGTGCGTACGCACAAGAAGAAATTTGTATGTGTGCGTGCGCACAACCCTCTGTGTGTACGCACAGGAGAAAATTCAGCAAAGTGTGCATACGCACAGGACCCTGCACGTGGTTTCATTAATGAAACACGTGCTACGCAATTTCTGAGGGCTTTTGGCCCAATTTTGGAAGGCTAGATGCCGAATTGAAGTGCTATATGAAGGGGATATCAACACATATCAACACATTAGGTTTTCATTAGGTAGAATTAGAATTAGGAAGCTTCCATAGGAGTAGGAGTAGGAGTAGAGTAGAAATTTCTCTCCTAGGATTTCATTTCCATCTCTATTGTAGCATTTTATAGCAAGCTTTGCTTTTGGATTTTTGCTTCTTTTATTGTAAGTACTCTTGATCTTTTCTTTAATTACATTACTTTTGCCTTTATTTTCTTATGGTTTAAGTTACTTTGTTTATATATATAATTTTGGTATCTTGGAATTTTGATAGATGAATTTAATGTTTTATGCCTTCTTTATGCTTGTTTGGATGTTTATTGTTGATATTGTGAATAGTTTGGTTATAGCTTTTACTTGTCTTTGCAATTTTCTATGTTTTAGTTTTATGAATATCAACCCCAAAGATATGAAAGATACCCCCTATATGACCTCCAACCACCAAACCTTCAAGTACCACACCCTCCACCTCCATGGAATCAAGATACTTATACACCTTACCATCAACCATATGAACCACCACACCCTTATACACCACCTCAATACCCTCACCCACATAATACACCTTCCTACTATACAACCTTTCTCCCAACCTTTGAACCTTCTCTTCCATCAAATTGTGAAGTTCTCCAACCCTTGCCCCAAGAACAACAAGACCTTCAAGAATTCTTCCAAGAGCAAGAAGGGTCCCGAAAAAAGCAAGGGGAGTTCATTGCTACCATAGCGAAGCGGTGAACCGTTTAGCCTCACTACACTCAATCACTCAAGACATCCCCCTTGAAGAAGGTGGAGGATCAAGTAAGGAGTGTAGAGAGGAAAAGAACAGGGAGTCTCAAGAAAAGGAGGAGGAGCTAAGGCTTGAATCACAAGAGGAGGAAGGTAGAACTAGTGAACCGGAAGAGTTAAATGGAGAATTGAGGGAGTTTGATCAAGAAGTAGATTGCATCATCAATGATTTGTTGTCTACCTTGGTCAACCCCCTCAATGATCTTGAGGAGCTTACACTCTTGAGTTTGAAAGAGAAAGGAAAGAGCTAGAAAAGAGTGGTGAGAAGGAGGTAATTATCCAAGAAGTGGAGGCATACATGCAAAAGTTTACAAGAGTGACTCCAATCCAAGGGCAAATTGAATGGGTAACAATTTCCTCCATAAGTTTCATAGGCCTATATCAATATGCTCTCTTGGAAACGGACCACCAACTTAAGGTGCTTCTTGGAGTGTTAAATGGTGAAGGAATGAGTGTTGGTTACGTTACCCAAGGAATTCAAGGTATAAATGGTGCAAGGTCCACTTGGGAGGATTTCAAGATTCAAGTGGGTGCTTCAAAGGTGCTTGGAGAGGTTGTTTATCCCATGGTACAAGTGAAAGTCAACAAGAGGATGATAGAAAAACCAAAGTGTGGGATCCGGGAATACATCTTTGCAACCAATAATTTTGGATCCCAATTTCTTGCTTGAGGTTGCTTGAGAACTTAATGTACTTCGTTTGGGATCCCAGAGGATTTTTGAAGAGCAAATATGGTTGGTAACTCAAGGATGGATGGAAGCACAAGCCTCCTTGATGTGAGCTCCAACCAAAAGTCCAACTTGAGGACTTAAAACCAAAGTGCTAGCTGGGAGACACCCCACCATAGTAATATCTTTTCAACCTTTCTTTCTTTTAGCATTTGTTTATTGAATTTTGTCTCTTTGATTAGCATAGTTTGATTTCATTCTAGGTTTAAATTAGTTGTATTTTATGTTTGATCATGTGTTTTTGAAGAATGATATGTTTTGGGATTAAAAACCTTTGATTGATATCATGGTTGGTGCCTTAGAGGCTTTAAAAATGTTGCAGAAATAGAGTTCTGTGCGTGCGCACAGCCTTGTGCGTACGCACACTTCTCCTGTTTTTTCTCATCTATGCAGGCGCACAGCTGTGTGCGTACGCACACCCGTTGTAACCCACTCTGTTCGCAGTGGTCGCACCCTCTATGCACGCGCACCCCACCATATTTTCATTCTGTGCGTATGCACACATGGTCATTTTTCCTTATTTAAAAAAATAAAAAAGAGTGTTCTGTGCGTGCACACAGCTCTGTGCGCATGCACACGTCTTTTGACCCTCTCTTCCAGCAGCGCTCGCATGTCTTGTGCGTCTGAACACCCCCAATTTTTTGCTTGTGTGCATACGTTATAAACCAATATTTTATGGTTTATATTGTGCTAATTTGAGTGGTTTTTATCAATTCTTTACTCACTTATTCATATGATTTGCATGAGTTTACATTTTTCCTTCCTGATTTTGTGCTATGATTGAAAACATGTTTCTTTGGTCTTAATTTAGCTAATTTTAATCCTCTATTATTACCATTCGATATCTTGATATGTGTGTTAAGTGTTTTCATAGATTATAGGGCAGGAATGGCTTAGAGGATGGAAAGGAAGTATGCAAAAATGGAAGGAATACAAGAAGTTGAAGAAATTGCTAAGCTGTCCAGCCTAACCTCCTCGCACTCAAACGGTCATAACTTGAGCTACAGAGATCCAAATGATGCGGTTCTAGTTTTGTTGGAAAGCTAACATCCGAGATTTCGAAATGATATATAATTTTCTATAGTGGCCATACATCTAGGTGACACGAACGCATGCTTCACGCGGACGCGTCGCAGTGACAAAAATTAGCGTGACAGAATTCGCAATCAGCAATTTCTGGACTGTTTCTGACCCAGTTCTCGGCTCAGAAAACACATATTAGAGGCTATAAATTAGGGGAATACATCCATTCATCATGGAACATAATCATACTTTCATAACTCACAATTTTAGGTTTTAGATGTAGTTTTAGAGAGAGAGAGAGAGACTCTCTCCTCTCTCTTAGGATTTAGGATTAGGATTTAGGATTTATATTATGATTAGGCTACTTCTCTTCAATCACAGGTTCAATGTTCCTTTAATTTATTTTCTAGTTTTATTTATTCTATCACTTTAGTTGTTATTTATCTTTTCAATTTGGTTTAAGAACTCCATGTTAGGATTGATTTTCTTAATTAATACATATTGAGGTATTTCAGATTTAAGATTTCTTTCTTTTATTTATATTACAATTGCTTCCCATCTGAAGGCATTTTTATTCGAGTAGATTTATTTTCTCCTTTTGGCTTTGGTTAAGTAATTGGTAACGCTTGAGTTATCATACTCAGCAGTTGATTGGAAATTAGAATTGCTGATTGATTTGGATCCCTCTAAAGCTAGTCTTTCCATAGGAGTTGACTAGGACTGAGGAATCAAGTTAATTAATCCACTTGACTTACCTTTATTTAGTAAGGGTTAACTAAGTGGGAGCAAAAATCCAATTCTCATCACACCTGATAAGGATAACTAGGATAGGATTCCCAGTTCTCATACATTGCCAAGAGATTTTCTAATTATTAATTTATTTTTCTTGCCATTTAAATTACTTGTTCCTTATTTTAAAAAAAATCCAAAAACATACATTTTTTCATAATCAATAATAAACATACCTCCCTGCAATTCCTTGAGAAGACGACTCGAGGTTTAAATACTTCGGTTATAAATTTTATTGGGTTTTGTTACTAGTGACAACCAAAGTTTTTGTACGAAAGGATTCTTTGTTGGTTTAGAAGCTATACTTACAACGTGATTATATTTGTGAATTTTTTTACTAGCAAAAATCCTGATCGTCAGTACGCACACGTTTCTGTGCGTACGCACGGGTAGCATTCTGGGCGTTAATGAGAAATGATGCCCTGTTCAGCCAGTAGTCTTCCTCTCTCTTCTCCTTGCTGCTGCTGCTTCTTTCTTCTTCCACCCCTCTACACCACCCAACCCTTTATTCCGGTGACCACCACATTGTCGTTTGACCACCGGCGCCGGCGTCGGAACTACCACCGCCACCACATTTCTCTCTCTTTCTATTTCTTCTCTTTTCTTCTTCTTTTCTTATTCTTCTTTCTTTTATTTCTTCTTCTTTCTTTCTTTCTTTTTCTTCTTTACTTCTTCTCTTCTCCGACGAAACTCCGCCGCTGTGAGCCTCGCAGTGACTATCACAAGTGCCACTGTTACCTATCTTTTTCTTTTCCATCCCTCAACTTTTCAATTTTCTTGTTTTACTCTTCTTTGCTTTATTTATTTCCTTCCTTAATTTTTATCTTCTTTATTTAGTTTTGATAATCTAGATTGAGTTTTGCTTAATTGTTTGTTTGTTGAATTGCAAGTGTTCCAATTTCTGATTTATGGGTTGTTCATTCTTGAATCTTTGGCTTGAAATTGATAAATATGTGCACCGCATACCATGTGTTTGTTTAAATGCCTGAATGAACTTTTTTATTTAATGCATGTGTTGTCGCGATCATATGTGTTAGACTATATCCTTGTTTGGCATTCTAATCAAGAATTGTGCACTTTTAAATGATTATGATGTTATTTTGGATTGAAATTTCAATAATATACTTGTTTAATGCTTTGAGTTGCTAACACAAAATTGATATGAAAAGTGACATTTGACTTCTTTTTGGTGGAAGTTTTAACAAGTACATATAGAATTTAGTGAATTGAATTGCTTGTTCATCAAGGTTTTTAAGTCAATATAATCACATCACAAGGTATTTGCTCCTTGTTAATGCTTTGCATTTGTTTGAGTTGACTTGACTTGATTCTTATCAAGACTTGTCACTTTTTTTTGTAGCAAGCACCTTCCCATGTGATTATTACCTTATTCTTAAGGATAAATAGGTAGTTTCTCTTCATCATTGAATTGGTTATTATTTGTTGTACTATTTAATATCAATTTTGCTCTTTCACTTGCTCAACTTCAATATCCAACAATTCCTACATTCAATTCACTCTTGTTGCAATTGCCTAAGCTTGCTTGTGTTTAATTGATGCTCATCTCTTAGTTGTATCTTAGGCCATATAGTTGAGAAACCCATGCTTACTTTTTTATTGTGTGGATGCCATTTTAATCGGCCGTTGTGTGTATCCCAACCGCGTGCATAATTGGAATACACACATGGCTAATTTTTATCATGCCACACCACTATACAAGCTTCCTCAATTAAATGCTTCTTTTTTTCTCCCTCCTGTACCCTTTGGTGTTACTTGCCCTATGATTCCTAATTATACTTTATTCGTTCTTTTTGAGGATGAGACATAAAGGCAAGGAGGCGGGAGAGGAGGAGGACACTGAGGATGGAGATGCCGAGCAAGCATTGGACTTGGCAATCTCCATGCAACCCAAGCCCCGGCATCCACCAACCGAAGGTGGAGCTCTTGAGAGACATTCTCCCCGGATCGTGTTCGTGCACGGAAGACCGTGCAACGCTTAAGTGTGGGGGAGGATTCGTCATTTTGGGGAGTAAACTTTCTTTTCCGAACACTTTGCACTTTGTTTTTGTTTCTTTTTATTATGTTTCTTGTAGATATTTGGAGTGTTTTTTATTGTTGCATTGCACTTTCTTCTAGTATATATATATACATCTTAGTTCATCCATAGTTATTGCATTTTGCATCTTTTGCATGGTATATAGTTTATAGATAGAAGTTGTGATTGGATGATGTGAATAGTAAAGCACCTAGTTCAATTTTGTCCTAATTATTCATGTTAATTTTTTACAATGTTGAAAATTAGGAATAGAATTAGGAAAATTTGAAATTTGTATCCATCACAACATACATACATACATATAGGAAATAATTTTGGTGAAAAACAACAAAGATTTCTAAGAATTTTGTTTTTAGGGCAATCTATTGAATTGATTTGGAAAATTATTTTTAAACTTACTTGAATGATTTTTATGGAACATAGAAGAATGATAGAACAAAACAACCTTGAGAGTTGTTGAGCCTTAATGAGTGGTTACACATTATAACCACTATTTTGTTCATTGTGTGTTATATCCTTCTATGATTGTGATCTTGGTTTTACTTGATTCTTTATTTCTGATAATTGATGTTTGAATGCATTGAGCATGATTGAGGCCATCTTTGAATTAAGCTTACTCACCCATATAGCCTTACCCTTGCATCTACCCTTGTTAACCCCTTTTGAGCTTTTTAATCTCCTTTGTTCTAATTATTAGCACATCACAATCCTAAGTGAAAAACCATGAATTACCTTGAATTGCATCTTTGATTAGCTTAGGTTGAGATGTGTGTGTCATTTAAGTGTGAGAAAAATTTTGGGAAGCATTGGTAGAGAAAAATTTTGTTTTGGGTACTTATTGAAAAATTTGGAAAAATGGGTACACATTCATGTGTCAATTTGCTTTAACCATATGCATTTGTCATAGAAAAAGAAAAAAAATAGAAAAAAATAAAATGAAAAAAATAATAAGAGGGGACAAAGGTTGTCCCAAAGAAAAGAAAAATAAATAAGGAATGCATATGTGTTTTGAATAGAAACGAATGCATGAATGTGAGTGAAAAGAAGTAATGAGTGGTTAGAATGCATTTTTTTGTGATTTGGTTGATATAAGTTGAGTGTGATACTTAAACTAATCAAGGATTCAATTCAATTTAGTCCACTTGGCCATATCTATTCCACCTTGACCCTAACCCCATTACAACCCTAATAAGTCCTCATGATAATTGCATTCATGCATCAAATACTTGCTGATTGTTAGATGAGAGGCAAATCCTTGAAAGCATGATTAGGAGGAGACTTGAGTGATTGAAACCCTAAATGCCGAGTGATGAGAGTGTATACACATCTAGTGAGGGTTCAATTACTCAATTCTATGATTCCATACCCTTTATCATGTGTTCTTGCAAGTTGCTTCATTTGATGAGTTGAATCAATTCTTTAGATTTTTGATTGCATTGAATTAATTCTGTGCTTGGCCCTATATGTCTATATACTTGCTTGGAATTTGATTAATTGTTTTCACCAAATTAATAGGATACTATAGTTACCCCTTTGATTATTATCCTTGTTTGGTTTAGCATGAGGACATGCTATTGTTTAAGTGTGGGAGAATTGATAAGTCCATATTTTCCGATATATTTAAGCTTGATTTGGATGGATTTCATAACATAAACTCACACTTAAGCACTAAAATAGCATACTTTTGTGTTTTGTCCCTAAATTGATCTTAAATGTGAAAACATGCATTTTTGTGCTTAAATTAAGTGATTTTGATTCCACTTTCATACATTCGATGCCGTGATATATTTTGTGAGTGATTTCAGGTCATTTTGGCAAGATTGGCTAGGCAAAAGTGGAAGAAAGCATGTACAAGGGAGAACACATGAAGAAAACAAGGAAAAGCACACACAGACAAGTGTGCGTGCGCACAAGTACCCGTGCGTACGCACAAGAAGAAATTTGTATGTGTGCGTGCGCACAACCCTCTGTGCGTACGCACAGGAGAAAATTCAACAAAGTGTGCGTACACACAGGACCCTGCACGTGGTTTCATTAATGAAACACGTGCTACGCGATTTTTGAGGGTTTTTGGCCTAATTTTAGAAGGCTAGATGCTAAATTGAAGTGCTATATGAAGGGGATATCAACACATATCAACACATTAGGTTTTCATTAGGTAGAATTAGAATTAGGAAGCTTCTATAGAAGTAGGAGTAGGAGTAGAGTAGAAATTGCTCTCCTAGGATTTCATTTCCATCTCCATTGTAGCATTTTATAGCAAGCTTTGCTTTTGGATTTTTGCTTCTTTTATTGTAAGTACTCTTGATCTTTTCTTTAATTACATTACTTTTGCCTTTATTTTCTTATGGTTCAAGTTACTTTGTTTATATATGCAATTTTGGTATCTTGGAATTTTGATAGATGAATTTAATATTTTATGCCTTCTTTATGCTTGTTTGGATGTTTATTGTTGATATTGTGAATAGTTTGGTTATAGCTTTTACTTGTCTTTGTAATTTTCTATGTTTTGATTTTATGCACACAAGGTGTTTGTAAAAATGCCAATTATGAGTTTTGAGTAGATTTTCACACCTTGGCTTGGGATTTGAGTTCCTAGGATACTAGAGTCATAATGTCCGACATTTAGTGGTAATTCTTAGGTAGTTAGTTGACTCGTGTTTCCATTGACGCTAGCTTTTTATCAACTAGTTTGGTAAGTTAGCTAGGACTTATGGATTAAGGTCAATTATGCTTGCTTGACTTACTCCTCGATGTTAGGGGTTAACTAGGCGAGATTGACTCATCATAAGTATCATAGTTGTGGTTATGGCGATGATAGGATTCCTTGGACTCTCATTCCCAAGTCAAGGTTCTTTTATGCACATCTTAGCATTTTCACTAGTTTTGATCTTGTTTCCTTTTTACTTGCATTAATTCCCAATTTTGCTCATTCCTTAGTTCTTTGATTTCTTAGTTCCTTTAATCTTTTGTTCTTTGATTCAAAAAACTCCTTTGCCCTCACAACCAAAAGAGCAATACTTCCAATTGCATCCTAGGGAGAACGACCCGAGGTTTCATTACTCTCGGTTATGATATGAACTTGGAAAAAAACTAAACTTTGATGTTGAGAGTTAGTTATTGATTTGGCTATACTTGCAACGAAGATATTCTTATTTTGAGAAATTCCGAATCAACAATAACCATCTCATCAAGTTTTTGGCGCCGTTGCCGGGGATGCAATTGAGTGCTATCTTTAGGTTGTTGTAAATATGTCCATAGTGTAAATATCTTACTTTTTGGTTGATTGCTTGTTTTTTTGTTAATATCTAGGTGTTTGTTTTTCTTGTTTGTTAATGTCTTTTGTTTTTACTTTCTACTTTCTTTATGAGCTATCACCCTTGTTGCTTGGAGCTTGGTTGTGAGTATTTTGTAGGGTATGATGAATTCAAATCGGGATTGTTTCATAGAGTGGGAGAATCAATTTAGGGAGGAACCAATTGTGTATGAGCAACACTCATGGTAAACACCTCCTATATACTACAACGAGCCAAACTTTCCCCTTTGTGAATATCAACCCCAAAGATATGAAAGATACCCCTACATGACCCCCAACCACCAAACCTTCAAGTACCACACCCTCCACCTCTATGGAATCAAGATACTTATACACCTTACCATCAACCATATGAACCACCACACCCTTATATACCACCTCAATACCCTCACCCACATAATACACCTTCCTACTATACAACCTTTCTCCCAACCTTTGAACCTTCTCTTTCATCAAATTGTGAAGTTCTCCAACCCTTGCCCCAAGAACAACAAGACCTTCAAGCATTCTTCCAAGAGCAAGAAGGGTTTCGAAAGAAGCAAGAAGAGTTTATTGCTACCATAGCCGAAGCGGTGAACCGTTTAGCCTCACTATACTCAACCACTCAAGACATCCCCCTTGAAGAAGGTGGAGGATCAAGTAAGGAGTGTAGAGAGGAAGAGAACAGGGAGTCTCAAGGAAAGGAGGAGGAGCTAAGGCTTGAATCACAAGAAGAGGAAGGTAGAACTAGTGAACTGGAAGAGTTAAATGGAGAATTGAGGGAGTTTGATCAAGAAGTGGATTGCATCATCAATGATTTTTCATCCACCTTGGTTAACCCCCTCAATGATCTTGAGGAGCCTTTCACTCTTGAGTTTGAAAGAGAAAGGGAAGAGTTAGAAAAGAGTGGTGAGAAGGAGGTGATCATCCAAGAAGTGGAAGCATACATGCAAGAGTTTACAAGAGTGACTCCAATCCAAGGACAAATTGAATGGGTAACAATTTCCTCCATAAGATTCATAGGCCCATATCAATATGCTCTCTTGGAAACGGACCACCAACTTAAGGTGCTTCTTGGAGTGTTAAATGGTGAAAGAATGGGTGTTGGTTACCCAAGAAATTCAAGGTATAAATGGTGCAAGGTCCACTTGGGAGGATTCCAAGATTCAAGTGGGTGCTTCAAAGGTGCTTGGAGAGGTTGTTTATCCCATGGTACAAGTGAAAGTCAACAAGAGAATGATAGAGAAACCAAAGTGTGGGATCCGGGCATACATCTTTGCAACCAACAATTTTGGATCCCAATTTCTTGCTTGAGGTTGCTTGAGAACTTAATGTACTTCGTTTGGGATCCTGGAGGATTTTTGAAGAGCAAGCATAGTTGGCAACTCAAGGATGGATGGAAGCACAAGCCTCCTTGATGTGAGCTCCAACCAAAAGTCCAACTTGAGGACTTAAAACCAAAGTGTTAGGTGGGAGACATCCCACCATGGTATTATCTTTCAACCCTTCTTTCTTTTAGCATTTGTTTATTGAATTTTGTCTCTTTGATTAGCATAGTTTGATTTCATTCTAGGTTTAAATTAGTTGTATTTTATGTTTGATCATGTGTTTTTGAAGAATGATATGTTTTGGGATTGAAAACCTTTGATTTATATCATGGTTGGTGCCTTAGAGGCTTTAAAAATGTTACAAAAACAGAGTTCTGTGCGTGCGCACAGCCTTGTGCGTACGCACACTTCCCCTATTTTTTCCCATCTGTGCGGGCGCACAGCGGTGTGCATATGCACACCCGTTGTAACCCACTCTGTTCGCAGTGCTCGCACCCTCTATGCACGCGCACCCCACCACATTTTCATTCTGTGCGTAGGCACACCTACTTGTGCGTACGCACACATCATCATTTTGCCCTGTTTAAAAAAAAAACCACCCATTGTACCATTAGGATTACACAAAAAACCACCTGCTCACGAGTGTTTTGGATCTCTTCCAGGCAAATCCTTTTGTGTGGTTCTATATTTTCTTTCTCATTGAATCTTCGTTTCAGCCAACATGTAACTTGAGAACCTGCTGTCTTTCATCGTGCCATCTGCTTGATCTTGGTACGCTCATTTTTTGTGTGTCCATTTGAACGACATTTTGATCCTCCTCTACAGCCAAAATAGATTGAGCTTCTCCTTGTGTTTCCTTATTAATTGCAGTAGCTATGTCTACCGAATTCTCCATCAAAGAATTGCTCTTTGAGTGAGAATTTTTCTCCTTAGTAACCACCTTACTACCCACCATTTCTTTCATAGAGAGGCCTGAGAGACTATTAAGTAGCCAGCTAGGCATAAGTTTTTCTTCGGTTTGTCCTCTTGGTCATGCTGGTTAGAACCAACCGCAATATGAGCATTGCGTTCAGCTTCAATACTTCTACCCGTCTGATCAGCTTTTATCCCATCCCCAATTTTGTCTTGCCTCACTAAGTTCATTGCTGAATTCGTAATGAATAGGTCACACCCTTTTGGTTCATGTCCTATACGTGCATAATAGGTACAAAATCTTCCAATTTTTTTATATCGCACACCAATTTCCATAGCCTGGTGATCAGGGCCAATCATACAAAGGTTATCTTTGAGTTTTTTGGATGCATCCATTTCAAATCTTACTTTGATGATCCTGGATTCTCCACCCTTCATCTCATAGAAGCCAATCTCTATAACCGTACCAATTTTCTCAGCCAGTTTCGTTTTAACTTCTATAGTTTTATAGCATTTTGGCAATCCCTAAAATTGGGACCATACCGGGAAACCTTGCATCTCATTCTCCTTCCTTCAATCAGAGTCATTTCATCTCCTCACATGAAGAACATAATCTTTAAAGAGTCATGGGGAACCTTTCTCAATCTGCATCAGTTACTTATCATTGTCAAAGAAAAACTGGAATTTGTTACTTCCTCTATCCGAGACTCTGAACCCTTCTGGTCTGTCCCATATAGTCTTGAATGCGTTCTCTATAGTGCCCACAAAGAACTTTTTGTCTGCAAAAACACGGCCTATGAGGCTATTAGCACATGCTTCCTTCCCTTTTCTGATGTCTTCTTCCTCGACTATCACCACTAGGGATGGCAACGGGTCTCCATGGAGACGGGGATATGCCCCCCGCCCCCGTCACTACAATCCACCCCCTGTCCCTGCCCCATCCCCGCCACGGGTAACGGGGACCCCGTATCCGCTGAAAATCTGGATATCTGCGGATATCCACGTATTTTACCAATTAACAATCTCAAACACAGAACAATAAACAATTTCAAGCACAGAACATCAACAATTGAGCAAATCCTAAATTTCCAAATCAAAATTCAACAACAATTGTCCAAACAGAAATAAAACTCAGAAGATTAACAATTTCAAACAATTTCAAATACAGAACATTAGCAATTGAACAAATTCTGAATTCCCAAATAAAGATTTAACAATAATTGCAGAAATAAAGATACAAACACAAAAGATAAATAATTTAAAACATTGAAAAAACCCTAAACCCCAAATGTTGAAAAAAAAAACCTCAAAAGAAACTAAACAGAGAGGAAGGGCCTTATTGATGCAGCGACGACGAGGCTTCGGCAGACGGCGACGATGAGCGGCGAAGAGGCTGTTGGAGGCGACGACGATTGTGCTGGTGGCGGTGACGATTCTGCTTGAGGAGGCAGCGACGAGGAAGACTGATTAGGAGGCTGCAATGATGGTGAACGAACAAGGAGCAGGAGGCAGCGATGATGAGGCGGCGACAGTGAGTGATAGTGCGGTGATTTACGATGTGAATGAGGGAAGGAGGCGGTGACCAACGATGAGACTTGTAAGCAGCGGAGAACCTTGGCGTGGCTGGCGAGGTGACGAGGTAGGAGGAAGACGGCGGCGACGCTGTTGTTGGAGAAGATAAGCATCAGCTGGAGGTAGAGAAAGAAGGAGGTGGCTACTGGGTTGAAGGAGAGAGTTTGAGAGTGAATCTGAAGTGAAGAGGGTGGCTGCTAGGGTAACATTTGGGCTTTTAACATATAAATCCTGCGGATACCCGCCCCGCTAGAGGAAATTGCCATCCCTAATCACCACATTGTCGTTCTCCTCATCACTATCTGAATTTTCTCCTTTGGCATAACTCATCCCTGCCTCCATACTCAATTGTATAATTTGATCGCTGCAAAATTCGAAAGTTGTGAAGAGCCGCTCCAAAGGAGCACATAAATCCTAACAGAGCACCAGTCAACCCTAGAAGAGCCACCTTATATGAGCTTTTAATTATTGCTCTAATTGTGAAATGTTAGACTTAGTTACTCATTTAAAAAGTTTAAATTACATTTTCACAGTTTTTAATTGTTTTTTATGCAAAAAAAAAATATATTAAAAAAACTTTGATTGAAATTACAACTTAATCTTTAATATTGAATTTTTTTACAATTTTTTCTCTCTTTCTCCTCGCTACATTTTTATTTTCAAACATTAGTGCCATAATTTTAACTACCACAAAAATCAACTACATATAAAAAATTTTAAAAATATAATAACAATACTTTAGAATAAATAAATAAATCAAGTTTGATTAAAAATAAACTAAACAAAAATTTAAAAAAATTAAGATTTTAAACTAAGATTTAAAATAAAATAAAAAAATGATTAATTTTTAGTCAAATAATAAAGGTCAAATAGAATGTTACCTAACAAAATGAAAGATGTTATGAATAAAAGATGTTAATCAATTAATATTGTATGGAACACTTTTAATTTATCTTTAAATATATGATATATGAAAACCAAGGGTAAAATTAATATATTTATCTAAAAAAATTACAAAACAAATGATTAATGATATATATCAATTAAATAATATTATAAATAAAAAATTTATTTTATTATTTCATAATATCATTTTTTTAAAGTTAAGACCGAATTGCAAGTCATGGCTTCTAAAGTATATATATATTTCTTTCTTTAAAAACCGCTTCATTCTTAATTTTCTATGTAAACCATGTGAATGCAAAAAATATATACTCCATCTACTCTCAATCTTTTTTTATTACCTTAATTCAGTATAAATAAACATCTTTTATACTATCACAAATTGTTAAAAGGTTATAACCACTTTTCTTATAGTTATCATAAAAATGGAGGAATTTTTTTGTATGGTTAATTATGAATCATTTTTTTCTTATAATTTTTTGG
>NC_029792.2:120627557-120627926 GCF_000816755.2 Arachis ipaensis
TAAAACTTGTTTTATTTAATATTTATTATTTGTCATAATAATTAATAAATATTAAATAAAGTAAGTTTTGATTATTTTTTACTAATTTTTTTAGTTATCACTTACCAAATATTTTCAATACTTGTATTATTTATTTTTGGTATATGCAATTAAATAAAGTTATATTTAAAGAAATAAAGTACAATATTACTTATAAATTTGAATTGAGATTTGAATTTTAGACGTTTTATTGTGTTTTTTTTTTTTCTAGTACATTCATTAATCTTTTAATTTCTTAAAATTTAACGTTCTTGACAGGTTATACTAGAAAGAGAAAAAAAATAGAAGTGATGCAAAAATTAAAATCAATTATTAGAAAATTCGTCCGTC
>NC_029792.2:120628132-120632724 GCF_000816755.2 Arachis ipaensis
TAATAATATAATAATAATACTAATAATGTTTATACTTCTTTTATTCGTATTTTTATTATTAGTATTATTATTAATTATTTTATCGAGATATTTTTGCACTGTTATGTTAATAGAAAGACCTAATGTATAGTTATTAAAATTAAATCATTAATTGAACTAAATTAGATTATTAGGTTATTGGTTTACTGATTTACTATACCAAAGATTTCGAATAAATATTTTTTTAATTAAAAAATTAGTGGATAGTTTTAAAAAAGCTTTAGGAGAGAGAATATTCTGTTTGAATCTATTGGTCGTGAATCGAAATTCTGTGTAAAAGTTTGTTGTTAGTTAAAAAAAAAAATGAGATTTGAATTCTCAACTTTAAACGCAATTTGGTTAAAAAAAAAAAAAGAGAAAGCTTTTGATAAAGGAAGTTTGATACAAAGTTAAAAAGTTTATTAAAAACATCCAACACAAGCTTTAAGGGGGAAGACAGCTTGACAGCCTCGTGAGAGGGGGCACACGAATGGATCCAGCTCCTATCGCGCTAGGGTCGGGTCACGAGTCAAGGTCGGACACAGCGCTTCCCGTATTGGTGAGACGTCGATCTCCTCAACCCGACACACCCCAGTGCCTTGCGGGTCCCCTCTCCGGAAACGACCAAGGCCGGGGTCCCTACAGAGCTCGCCAGTTGAGAAGAATGGAGGCACGGTGGTGGAAGCATCGTCATGTCTTCCTGCAACCGTGAAGGAGGGTGTTACCGTGGCGGTTCCATTGGAGAAGGAAGGCGCATTGCCGGCTGTTACTACGTCGGTAGGTGGGATTAAGGAGATATTCTAGGGAGATTCGGCAAACCTGAAGGTCACGGGAGTCACTTCCGCTGGGCAAGCCTCGGTTTGAGGTTGGTGAAGCACTTTGATTTCCTTGTTTTATATTTTTATATTTTATATTATGGATAGTTTAAATATAATAGCTTGGAATATTAGGGGTGCTTCTAATAAGTTAGCCCGGGTGAATTGTAAAGAGCTGGTTAGGAAATTTAAACCTGTAATTTTTATTGTGGTTGAAACTCACTGTCCTTTTCAACACTTGAAACTGTTCTGGGAAAGACTTGGTTATCACCCTATTGGTATAGTGGAGGCGTCAGGACACAAGGGGGGTATTTGGTTCCTTTCTGCAATACAGGGTGTTCATTGCAAATGGGTTGATGCTTTCGATCAGTGTGTTACAGTTGAGGTTCAGGTAAATAATGTGATTTGGAGGTGCAGTGGTATCTATGGTAGTCCTCAATTTAATACCAGAGTTCTGCTATGGGATTATCTTGTTACTCAGTCTTCGTCTTTCTGTGGGCCATGGATTGTTCTGGGTGATTTTAATGAAGTACTATTCTCTCATGAATCTAAGGGTTGCCCCTTCTCGAGTCGTCATGCAGATCGGCTTGCTGCCTCTCTAGGGGATAGTAATCTGTTTGACTTGAAGACTATTGGAAGACAGTTTTCTTGGTACAGAAGGGTTAAAAATGGTGTTGAGGTGGCGAAAAAACTTGACCGGGTTTGTATCAATAGTGGCTGGCTATCTCTCTTTCCAGAGGCTTACGCAGAAATTTTAAATAGGCTTCAGTTTGATCATTGTCCTATCCTAGTACGCTGTACAGGTCGTCCCCAACCGAAAAAGAATAGACCTTTTCGGTTTATTGCAGCTTGGGCAACTCATCCGGGGTACATAAATATTGTGAACCAGTCATGGCAGGCTGGCTACAGAGAGATGCATGGCAAGCTTTCAGAAGTGCAGAAGAACTCTTTGGAGTTTAATTCTAAAGTGTTCGGCAACATTTTCGTTAGGAAATGCAAATTGGAGAGACATATTAATTTTCTTCAGAAGCGACTTGAAGTAATGAAAGATTTGTCTATGCGGCAAAAAGAAAAACAGCTAATTGAGGAATTTAATAACACGCTTGTGCAGGAGGAACTTCTATGGTTTCAAAAATCCAGAGAGCAGTGGGTAAAATTTGGGGATAGAAATACCAAGTTCTTTCATGTCCAGACTCTTGTGCGGAGAAAGCATAATAAGATTCATGGTCTCTTTCTTCAAGATGGGGTGTGGGAAACGGACCTAGATGTCCTTAGAAAGGAAGCTAAATCCTTCTATAAATGCCTATTCTGCCAGTCGGAGGATGTAGACTTAGGTTGTCTTGGTGATGTGCCGCTGCCTTCCCTGAATGATGAAGCCTGTTGTAGCCTCACAGCGCCAGTTACTCTGGAAGAAGTTAAGTCGGCTGTTTTCAGTATGCATTCTTTTAAGGCGCCGAGCCCTGATGGGTTTCAGGCTTTCTTCTTTAAAGAATACTGGAAGATTGTTGGTTTTGATGTTTGGACTATGGTTCGTCATGCGTTCTCTGATTTGGATATGGATCCAAGGATGATGGAAACTCTTGTGGTTCTTATTCCGAAGGTAAAAAACCCGTTTTCCATGAAGAATTTCCGACCAATTAGTCTCTGTAATGTGGTTTACAAAGTTATAACGAAGGTCCTGGTCAATAGACTTCGTCCCCATCTCAAAGAGATTATTGGGCCCCTTCAAGGAGGGTTTATCCCGGGGAGAGAAACTCCTGACAACATCATTGTAGCACAAGAGGTTCTCCATTTCATGAAGAAGACAAAGTCAAAGAAAGGCACCCTGGCCTTTAAGATTGATTTGGAGAAAGCGTACGATAGAGTGGATTGGGGATTTCTGAAACAAACCCTGGTGAGTTTTGGCTTTCCTCCTCCGACAGTCAATCTGATTATGCGTTGTGTCACTGCTTCCTCACTGTCTATCCTCTGGAATGGGGATAGATTAAATAGCTTTACTCCGAGCAGGGGTCTTAGGCAAGGAGATCCTATATCACCGTATCTGTTTGTGTTGTGTATGGAGAGATTGTCCTGTTCTATTAATCAGCAAGTTGATAAGGGCTTGTGGAAGCCAGTTGCGGTTTCTAGAGGGGGTCCAAGAATTTCTCATTTGATGTTTGCCGATGATTTGCTTCTTTTCTGTAAAGCTGAAAGACAACAAGTTCAAACTGTAATGGTAGCTTTGGAAAATTTCTGCAGAGCCTCTGGGATGAAGGTTAATGTGGAAAAATCTAAAGCGCTATGCTCCAGGAATGTTTCAGCGACAAGAAAAGAGATTTTCACTGGAGTCTCCTCCATCAGATTCGTCCAGAACTTGGGCAAGTATTTAGGGGTGAACCTTAATCACTCTCGGGTGACACGTGCAACTTTCAACGATGTTTTGGACAAGATTCGGGGAAGGCTAGCTAGCTGGAAAGGGAGATTGCTTAATAAGGCAGACAGACTCTGTTTGCTCAACTCGGTAGTGACTGCGATTCCTACTTATCGCATGCAAGTATCTCTCTTTCCTAAAGGGGTAACTAATAAGATAGAATCCATGATGCGAAACTTTCTATGGAAGGGTCAAGCTGATGGTAGAGGCCTGAATCTAGTTAACTGGAAAGTGTTGGTCACTCCTAAGAAGTTTGGAGGTCTGGGAATTAGAGATCCTTTTTGTGCCAATATTGCTCTTCTTGGAAAACTAGTTTGGCAACTTTTTCACCATTCCGACAAGCTATGGGTTCAACTGTTGACGGAGAAATACCATTCTTCTAAGGCTGATTGTTTTAGTCAGTCTCGAGGAAGGGGATCTTATGTTTGGAAGAGTATATGTCGAGCTTGGGATATCCTGAAGGAAGGTTTTAGTTGGTGCATTGGGGATTTGGAACAGAACTTTTGGTTTTCTAAATGGAGAACAGAGGGGCGACTATGTCAGGAGATGGATTATGTTTACATTTCTGATTCGGATCTCAGGATCTTGGACCTTTGGTCATCTGGACAGTGGAACCTTGAGAATATCTATTCTCATCTGAATCAGTCTCTGCAGAGCAACATTAACTCTTACAACCCAGATGTTCAAGCTGGTTCAGAGGTCGGTTGGTGTTGGACTGGTGCGGCCTCAAAGGTTTATGATGCTCATAGTGGTTATTTGTGGCTCAGTAAGAAGATGTTTAGTTGGGAGGATAGGGGTAATTGGCTTTGGCTTTGACGTCAACATGTTCCAGAAAAGCACAAATTTTTGGCCTGGCTATGTCTTCGGGAGGCTCTTCCTACTGCTGCATTTCGTTTTAGGAGGGACATTTCGCACACGGATAGCTGTCCACGATGTTTCTCAGGTCAGGAATCGGTTTTACATTGTATTCGGGATTGTCCAAAAGCCCAACTTGTTTGGCAAGCTTTAGGGATCTCCGATCAACCAGTGAATTTGATGAGTTGGTTCTTATATAATAGCAAACAGCGCCCTTTTAGATTCTTTTCTGCTTTTAAGTCACCAAAAAAAATTAATATCCATAATAAATTAAAACGCTTAATTTTTTCATAACAATGAATAACACAATTAGAAATTCTATTACTAAAAATATATCAATCGATAAGGTCTGCTTCTGTTTTTTAAAATATTTTTAAAAACTTTAAAAATGTCTCTAATATTTAATTTATTTTAATTTTATTTTTGATGTTTCAATTATATTTTAAATATATTTTTTATTAATTTTTTAATAACAAACTAATAATCACTATTAT
>NC_029792.2:120632855-120637472 GCF_000816755.2 Arachis ipaensis
TAATACTTATAAAAAATGGAGTGAGATTGATTAAATTGCTTAATTGAAAAATTGTTTACATAATTTACTTGTCAACGCTTTTGTTTTTCTCTCCCCTTCCAAATGTAAAACAGCAATGTTGGCTTTTTTATTGAAATAAATATAAAAAAATTATTATTTCCTTAAATACCATGAATCAAAACTTTTTTTAAAATGCACAACACCAAATCATGAGAAGCACCTACAAATTGAAAATAGCCTCCATATCAATGCTGATATTTATAAAATGATAGAAGTACCCACAAATTAAAAATAGCCTCCATTTCAGTGTTGGCGTCCACGAAATGGTGGCAGAAATCCATTTTATGTATGGCGCTCACGAAATGGACTTTTCAGGTACAGCGAACGCGAATTCGGCCATCACAGAGGTGATACCCACGAAATGGAGACAAAGGAGAACTCAAGGGGTCAGACGCGAATTAGACCCAATTTATTGGTACCAAACACGAAATGCAACAATTAAGTTGTAATAATCTGAAAGTATTGGCTCTCCACCACTGTTTTCACGTAATGATTTATCTGTTGAAAATATTGACCATCATCATTTTAAAATAATGTTCTATCTGAACTAGGGGTATTCAAATTCAAACCGATCCAAATTAAACCGCTCATCCAATCCAATCCAAACCGAAACCGATTAAAATAGCACTAATTCGGATTTGATTGGATTCTATTTTTTGCAAACCGTTGGATCGGATCGGATTTCAGATCTACTTTTCATAACCGATCCAATCCAATTCAAACCGCACAATGTGCTATAATATTATTATTTTATTATTATATTTACAATTATGCTTATAACATGTTCAATTTGTTATACATTTTTATATTATTCATGTATTATTATTATTTAATAAATATTTTATGATCAAAATATTATTGATTTGTTTATTTTAACTAACCTATAATTTTATTTCTATTGTTATGTTATCGTTGGCTTTTTAAGATATTGTTGAGACTTGTTACGTTATTGTTAATTATTTAAAATTTGATGTTGAGACTTGTTATATGTATTAATTTTTTTAATTTACAAAACCGCAAATCCAATTCAATCCAAACCGCTTGAAATTGGATCGGATCAGATCGGATTTTTTTTAAAACATCATCCAATCCAAACTGCACCGCAAGTAAATTAGTGTTCGGATCGGATGAGTTTTTGACTCAAAACCGATCCAAACCGCACCGCGAACACCCCTAATCTGAACCACCTGTATATATTCCTTTCAGTTTTTTTTTTAATCATTTTATCGCTATATTTTTATTATTAAATTTGTATGTAACATTATATGGTATGAAATTTTAGTTTTAATTTTATTTTTTTCACATGTGATTTTATTTTTATATAATTTGCTATTATTTTTATAATTAGTTATAGCAAGTTCTTGACTTCAATAAAGGAAGAGAGAGTTCTAATAGGAGTAAAAAAAATAAAAAAACAACAACAAAATATACATTAACACACATTTCACATTTATTTTTTATTTTCACCTACCATATCATATACAATAAAACATCAAACACTAACTACACAATAATTTATTTAGCATTGCCATCAAGATTATTGTGAATTAAAATTTTATTATTATTCACCACATACAAGATCGAACACCGTCTTCCAATGATATTAAGTGAGAAGAACTAATTGCCTAAAAAATGAAACTAATAAGAGAGCAAATAAAGAATCAATTGCTTAAACGATTGTAATTCCAGTCACGCACTTAATTAATTAAAGGAAAAGTCTAGGGAGCCAGCAACTTTATTAAATTCTGGCCAGCATGTAACCAGCAAAGAAGAATGAGCCATTTGATGAAATCTCAAACCAATCTCACACCATTAAAATCGTCATTGATGGCTACTTGATGGCTAAAAATCACAAAAGTTGCTGTCACCTATCACTCCTCTTAATTAAATTATGTAATCTTTGATCTACCGGATATACTATAGTTTAATTAAGTTAGTTAAACCACCAATTTGATAATTTGAAACGTTGATTTGTCAAAGATTAATCTTTCTTTGTCATGGGATTTCTGGCTCCTTAAGAATTAATTTTGTTTGATAAGTACATTTAAAATGGGGGATATTTTTAACAAACTATTTTTTTCCTATTTAAAATACTGGTTTTAATAAAATTAAAACGAGGAAGTCCATTTAATATGTGCCAGAATTGGAATGGCCCAATTTATGTGTGCCGCCATTGACATACCTATTTCTTGGATGCCATTTATGGAATGTTCGAGCGCAGCTTTAAGATAGAGGCTATTTTTAATTTGTGGGTGCTTTCATGATTTGGTGCTGCGCATTCTTCTATGCGTATTTAGAAAAATAATTTTTTTTATATTTATTTCAATAAAAAAAACCCAGCAATGTTCCCTCAGCATTAGCCATAATCACTGTTTTCTCTCTTTCTCCAAGAGAAAAACAACGCCGACATCATTGCTTCATTCATACACACTACTCGAAAGATAATACCGTTTGCTGTCGATCTGTTCCTCCGGTGACCCTACTCTAATGCCGATGAACATTCTCAAAAAACAAACAGAAAAAGAAAGAAATTTGAGATTCAAAAAGAAAAAATGAAAAGGCAGAAAACACTTTTCACTGTGTCTGAAGAGAAAAAAAATCCAAACAAGATAATGAAGAAAGAAATGACGTCATCCAGCTCGTGGTGATTCCACCGTCGTGACGATCGCCTCGAGCACTGCCAGGGTCAACTCTTTTGTTTTTAATTTGTAATTTTGAACAAATTTTGTCGAGTCAACTCTTTTGTTTTTAATTTATAATTTTGAAAATCAGTTTGTTTATAGATACTTTGTTTCTTTTATTGTTTATAGATACTTTCTTTTATTAACCAAATGCATGCTACTTTTAGTATCTTCATTATGTCGGTCTATCCTAGAATGGAATTTTGAAAATGAAATAGAATTTTAAAATGAAACATAATTTGAAAATAAAAACTTTCTATTTTTTTATAATATAATTTAAATTGACACACTCTGTCTGAAGCTTATATAAATGCTATATCTAAAAATAAGAAGAACTAAGTACTTTCTCAACGATGGATCCTTGGGATATGATAACCTAGATGCGGACGTGAGTAATAATCAACCACCTCAGCTACAGCCGGATAGAAGAAATATGGTAGAGCAGTGTGCCATTGACGTGGGTGGCAATCAACCACCTCAACTACAGTCTCGGTCCCAGCCCAAGTCACAGCCTGATGTAAGGGAGATTACAGATCAGTTTTTCACGGACACGTGTGGTTATCAACCTCAGCCTCAGTCTCATTCTCGGTTCAATATGGTTGTTGCCGGAAACTATGCAGCCTCAACCTCAGCCTCAGCAGCTTCTCACTGACGTATGTGGTTATCAACCACCTTGGTCTCAGCCTCAGCTTCAGTCTCAGTCCCACCCTCATCCTCAGCAGTTTCTTGCTGACGTGTGTGGTTATCAACCACCTGAGTCTCAGCCTCAGTTCCAACCTATGCAACCTCAGATCTGGACTTGGAAGGAAAACAAAGCTTTTGAGTCATTTATTGTCAATTGTTTTCAGGATGCTAAACACAACCGCTGGGAGTTGGTGGCTGCCCTGGAAAGACCCCATCTCTAGACCCCGGCTCAACTGCAAGAATGCTTCAAGAAGCTGATGAACAACATCAATGTCATCCATAACAGTTATACTGAAAACACTTTTCTAAATGCTGTAACAACAACCCTGTCTCCATCCCATCATCAATGTAACAACAACAATCCCACCATCACCGCCTCAGGTTTGTATTCTACATATTTTCATTTTCTTTTTATTTCATTATTTATTTTTAGCCTATACATATTTTCATTCTCTTTTTCTACTCTCTCTCTCTTTCTTTCTTTCTTTTTAATTACTTATTCTATATTTTTTTTCTTATAAGTTTTATGAACAAACTGTATAAACAATGAACTTTTTTTTCCTTCGATTTGTTTTCTGAATAAATAAATTATTTTAAAATTACAAAACGGTATATTTTTCTTTACAAAAAGAGTCAAAATAATCTTATATCAAAAAAAAAAATTTAAACTGACAAATTTTGGAGTACTTGGTAGTCAAATTATTTTATCATTAAATAATTTGCAAAGTGTTAATAAATAACACAAACATTTGTTTCGTTTTTTTTTTAAAGAAAAAAATTATATTGTTTATATAAAATTCATTTATTATCAAATAATTTGTTTATTTCTATCATGGCAGGGCGGAGGTAGTCGTGGCCGCAACGCAAATGGCAGCACCAATGGAGGCAGCAACAAGGGAACAAAACCAATCTGCCAACACCAACAATACAAAGAAATTTTCTTGTTGGACTGAAGATGAACATAGGTATTTATTATTATTAGGGATAAATATTATTTTGGTCCCCAACGTTGAGGGTCCGAATCGAAACCGTCCCCATCGTAATTTTTGATTTAAAATCATCCTTAACGTTTTTTTTTCGTATTAAAATCGTCCTTTTAATTTTTTTTGGACAAAAATACCCTCACCACTACCAACACAATTACCTCCTCTACCACCATCACCAACACCAACAGCACCACCACAACCACAAC
>NC_029792.2:120637494-120640746 GCF_000816755.2 Arachis ipaensis
TTCCAACCCTCAACATGAGGGACCAAAACAATACTTATCCCTTATTATATTATTATTATTATTATTATTATTATGAAGAGTGATAGGAGCCAGTAATTTTTGTGTTTTATAACCATTAATTTGCCATCAATAATGTTTTTAATGGTATGAGATTATATTCAATGGTAAAAAATCACTCACTTTTTTTTTGATGATTAAGTACTGGCCACAAAATACAAAAGTTGTTGGCCCCTAGACTTTCTCTATTATTGTTATTATTATATTGCTTCTTTTTTCCTTTTTTTCATTTATTTATTTATTTATTATCTAGTTGAATATTGGTGTTTACACAAAAGAAGAAAGTGAAACAACTAGTATTAGCATATAGGAGCACTTCTCTTGTTTTAGATATATCTCTACTTTGTTTTACGTTGCCTACAATATATAAGTCTAACATTCTTCTTTTGTAAATCCGACTCTGCTTCACTTCATTGTTTTCTTCTTAATCAAAGCTTTCTTATGTACCTCAGTACCTGTGCATCAATAACTACCAATTTGAAAGAGCTCTAAAGTAATTACAAATGAGGCATAGTTTTGTTGATTGCTAAGTTTGTTTTGTTTTGACAATGGTTGACTGGTTGACATAATAACATTTCTAGTTGGACTGAAAACCAAAATAGAAAAAAATTATTACTAATTAAATAGTTTATGTTTTTGTTTAAAAATTTTTAGTGTAAAATTTGTTAATACTTATTTCAAAAATCATGTTTTGATAGATTATTTGTTAGAGGATACCAAACAGAAGGTACAAATTGGTCAAGAATTTTCAAATATTATGTCAAAACAAGAATTTATCAACAAATTGTTAGTCATGCTCAGAAATATTTTATACGTAGAAAAAGATTAGCTAAAGGAAAAAAGTTAAGAAAAAATATTTATGATGTAATTTGATCATTATAAGTCATTTCTTTACTCTTAATTAGTTAGACTAATTCAATTTTCACTAATATAAGAAATATTAAATTGGCTACTTTAAACTCTCTATTACCCATGATAGTTACACTATTTTATTAGTTGTTTTCCAATCTAGAAATTGTACCCTAATCCAAAATTTTTAATGGATGGAGGATTTGCTTAAAGGAGGAAGAACATGTAAATGGAGTAAAGATTTTTATTTAGGTTGAAAAATGAAAATATAGGATAACATGTATCTAGTTCGAATTAGTTATTAGCTTAGTTTTCTTTAATTTTTTATGATGTGAATGTGTGCCAATTCCAAGGCATTATAATAGCTTAGCTAGGTTTCTAAAAGCATAGTTGTCAGAACCGAATCGGTGATCGAATCGGTCAAACTACTGGTTTATTGGTTCAACCGATAAATTATTGGTTAAACCGATAAATTATTGGTTAAACCGATAAAATCGGTCTCACGTAAATATAAAATATAAAATAGTTAAAAATTTAAAATTAAAATTTGAAATACATATCTTCACTAACATTTTATGAAGAATCAAGTCTCAACTTCTAAAAATAACTAATATAAAAAAATCATAAAATTTATCAGTAATACTACAATAGTATCTTAATTTGACACAATAAAAAAATAATTAATTCACAAAGCCTATTATTTAACTATAATATCAGTAGATTTTAACACTAATATCAAAACAAATAACCTTAATCACAATACTAGCATTGAAATAGATCAAGTAAATTAATAAATTTTTAGTGAAATTTATATTTATATTAATAATGGTATATAATTAAAATATAATTAATTTAAAAAATAAAAAAACAAAAATTAAATTAAATTAGATATTTATGTATTTGTCACATATAGTAATAAGAAGCGCAATGACTAAGTGGCAAGTGGAAGACGCTTTTTCTCAAGAGGTTCTTGGTGGAGACTTTTTAACAAAATTTTCAAGCCGGTTCGGTTAGACCGATTTGCTCTGGTTTTCGTCGGTTTTGATCGGTTTGATCCGATTCTTATCGGTTCACACCGATTTTCTTTCTTAAACGGTCCAAATAGTAAACCGAACTGAATTAGGGTTCGGTTCACTAATTTTTCGGTCGAATCGATCGGTCCAATTCGAGTTTTATAACTATGTCTAAAGAACAATGAGGTAGGAATATGCGACTTGTCTATGAACAGGAACATTTTAGATGTAATTGTAATTCATAACTTTTCTTATTAATAATATTCGACTCCCTAGCTCTCCGGCTTTGATGGCAATGCCGAAGGGAACGATGGGCTAGTTCGATAGTTTCTATCTAGAGTCTTGATAGCTAAGCCGAAGGGAATTTTGGATGGGGGATTATTTTTTCAAAAAGTTATTAGTTTACAATATATTAATTATAAGAACTTTTTGAAAGTATTTGATCCATAGAAATTAATTATAAAATATTTTTATATAATTTTTATACTGTTATTAATGATTACTTTTTTATATTTTATTTGCTTGTCATTTGAAAAAAGAGTTGAGAGTTAGTATAAAAAGAGGTTAACACAAATTAGATTATAGACGAAGTATGACACTAATTAATTTGTTAAGTATTTATACAATTAGTGAATTACTCCAACTTACTGTGATGTATTTACATGGTATCACTAATAAAATTTTGTTTTATTAATGTTATTATTGTCTCTTTTTCATGAATCAAAATAAAAAAAAATATTATTTGTACATTAAAATAAATAATTTTTGTAATTATATTTTTGTTCTTACTTATCGTGAAGTCTGAACCATATGTATCATGGCAGCCTTAAATAAATAAATGAAAGCAAGATATAATAAAAGAAGAAAATGATTTTCATTCCACAAAAAGAGAAAAGAAAAGACATTCATAGAACAAAAGTTATACTAGTAGGTCACCGGTACATTCGCATGGCCTTAATCAAATTATTTTCTATTAAATTTAATTTTAATAATTGTAAATGAAGCGGATAGAATGACTAAATTAGTGTTATGATTGATAATAATAATAATAACAAATATTTGCTTCATAAGAGTAGTCCTATATTAGGATACAAAATTACAAACCTTCTTTCAAAGCATTTGTTGTATCAAACACCGTATCCTTAATTTAAAAAAAACACATAAAATATCGCTTTTAAAATAAAAGTAGATTTTGTAGTTGACTTTATAAGATAGCAACTTGTACATTTTATTTCTATGTGAAGTAAAAGATAATTTAATAAATCAATTTTAAGATAAAATTAATATAAATTCTAACAAAAAAAAATTATTTTTTAGTTTAATTTATTATTAT
>NC_029792.2:120643129-120663003 GCF_000816755.2 Arachis ipaensis
TTCACAACTATTTATCTTCTTTTTCTTCTTTTAACAATACAAGTGTTTCATAGTTTTTTTCTACTTCTTTTTTTTAACTATAGAATGCATGGAGGATAAAAAAATAGTGAAAATTATTTGCCACCACTTCCTAGGTTATACCAAGAATTTTGTAAAAGCATTTCATTAGAATAAATTGATACTTTTTAACGTTGATGTGTCTCATGAACTAATCTTTGTAAATGAAGAGAATTATTTAAAGATAATCAATATCCAATATTAGACGATAGCGACTTTTATATTCCACAGCGTATTATTAAATTTTTTAGTTATATCTACTGTACGCAAAAGTTTTTCTATGAAGATATATTTCAAGAACTATTTTTTGAAAGAATTTCATCAAAAAGAGTTTAATGATGTTCCTAATGATCCATCAACCAATGTTGTTCCAAATAATAAGGTTTATACGTTGCATAATTTGTTTTATTATTTTTCCATGATTTGATCTGTTTATTTTATTTTATTTTAAATCTCTCGAATTTCTTTTTCAAATTGTAATTTTTGTTTTATTAATGATCTTGCCTGGAAAATAGATCGGCTTTCACTCCTTGAAATCAGCCGAGCTATATGTTACAAGGTTGGACGTCTGTCCCTTCAGGGTCCGAGCTTCTGATGTTCGTTGTAGAGTATAAGAACGTGAGCAATGCAGAGGAGGTGGAGTGTACCTGCAAGGACATTCCGATGCTTAAGTCAGTAATGGTGTCAAGTTTGGAATAATCAAAAGATACTTTACCTTCTCTTTTATAGATATTTACTCGTCCGTTGCATCTTTAGATGACTATTTGTCCGTTTCTGATGATTGGTTTGGTAACCGACTTTATTCTTACCGTTTGAGACGTCGGTTATAATAATATTGATTTTGCCGAGTTATAGCTCATAAGGGCCGAATAATAACGGCAGATGACGAGTTATGATGATGGCTGGTTATGAGGCCGAGTTATGATTTGTATTAATGGTGACCATATCACAGCCCCCAAGCTTAGCCTGAGGAGGATTTTAATGAAGCAGGTTGAGCTTTATTTTTGATGAGTTATAACTCGGCTTGTGTGGGTTAGTGGATGAGCCCCCAGATCAACTTACTTCATTAAAAGATGGTTAAGTGTTTTGAATTTTGGGTACGTGGGGAGTCGTGTCCGTTATTTTTTGAGGAAAGAGAAAGAATGATGGTTGCATTTAAGTTTGCTGATTCCCAACGTTGGGTTTACTGTTTGATGTGGCTTTGGGAGTGGGGGTTATTATTTGGAACTTTCTGTCCTTTTAATTGCTTGAATCCCTTCAGATCTCTCGTTTGTCTTTGTTTGCTGTTTGTTATATGCTTGCTTCTTTGAAGAATGAGCAAGAGAGGTATGAGTCTTCTTTTCTGGTTCTGATCCATTTCTGCGTTTTCTTTTTTCTTTCTTCTTTCTGCTACTGTCTTTGACTCTAATGGGTTTTGAGAAAGAGAAAAAGGATAAGGTGGATTGGTCCTATGATTGGGTGGGGGAAGATGTTAAGTCACGGGTTTCACTATTTTTTGATGATGCGGCGGTGAAGGAGGTGGATGTGAGTAGAATAGTGAGGGCGGGTTCTGGGGTGAAGGTGGAATTGTTACCATGTAGTGTAAATGATAGGATTTATCACCGAGAGTTGGGGTTTGGGTTCTTCTACATGCACAGTTGTGTGCTTGAAGAGTTGCGGGTTAGGCTTCCGTTTACTGAGTTTGAGTGTCAGATTCTTAAGCAGCTCAATTGTGCTCCTTTACAGCTTCATCCTAATGGGTGGGCTTTCCTGAGATCCTTTGAAGTTTTAATGGAATATCTAGAGGAAGTGCCGTCTGTGGATTTATTCTTTTCTTTATTTCAAGCTAAGGGGGTTTGGAAGGGGGGGTGGGTGAACTTCAATAGTACTCCCGGATTTGGGATTTTCAAACTTTACAAGTCTTCTTTTAAAGACTTCAAAGAGATGTATTTTAAGGTTAGGAGTGCAGAGGAGGATTTCCCATTTTTTATTGATGAAAATCTTGCTGAGAAATTTCCTCTCTTTTGGTGCTCGGAGCCGCAAAATATACTCGGCCCAGAGGTGATTTCGCCGAGGAATGAGTGTCTGATAGAGTTTTTGGTGGAGAATGTTGATCGGAAAAATTTGATATTGATGTATGAGTTGCTGAAGTGGGAGGATGATAAAATTGCTGTTGTAGAGTATTTAGGTGAGTTTTTACATTAATGTCCGTCCCCATTTTTGTTTTCTGAGAATTCTGACACCAATTTGTTGTTGTAGGTGGAAAGTATCCAGGTGTTTCTGCTGCATCTTTGAGGACGCGGTTCAAGAATAAGAATCTTGAGAAGGAGGTATCGTCGTCAAATGCCAAGAAGGTTGTTGCGACTGGCGAGGTTTCGCAGCCTCGTCAAGGGCGGAGGAAGGTGATTGTGAAGAAGAGAAAGAAATCCGACCTTGTGGAGCTATCAGATGATTCTGATGAAAAAGAGTTAGTTGTCCCTCTGGAAGAGATACAGGCCTTTATGGGAAATCAAAAAAGGCTTCACGAAGTTTCTGAGGAGAGCGAGGCATTTTCGGTGTGGGAAAAAGAGTATCCGTACATGGCTGTGGTGGACGAGTATTGCCAATCGTCTGCTGATGTGACTCTTGCCAAGGAGGTCGGGGATGTGGCCATTGGTCAATATATGCAGGTAATAAGTTACTGATTTTACCTTATTTTTCGTTTGGTAATCTTATGAGTTTATTTTGCTTTCTAGGTTGTTGGGTTGCGCCTTGCAAGTCTTGGGCGAAGTCAGGAGTTGAAATATAAGGGAGTTGCTTCTGAAAAGGTGGAGGTGTCTGTTTTGAAGGAGGAGTTGGTTAAGTGTAAGAATCTTGCTGCTGAGCTTCAAGCTCGTTTGACTGAGACTGAGAAGTTGTTGAAAGAGACTAGGGAAAGCTATTCTAAAGATGTTGAGGATTTGAAGAAAAAGGAAAGCGATTTGGTGAACGTGCAAAGTCGTCTGATTGAGGTGACTGCTCAGTTTAAGGATATGGAAAAGAAAAAGGCGGATGAGATTTTGGATTCGTTCGTTGAAGGTTTTGAAAGGGCAAGGTTGCAGGTTAAGTTTCTGGTTCCTGAAGCCGATATTTCTGGCATGGATCCTGGGAAGATAGTTCGAGATGGTCAGCTTATTGAAGATGATGGGGACGCAGAGGATGGGGCTGACAACGTTTAGAAAAAGTTTCTTTTGAACTTGTTTTGTATAAGTTTAATTTGAATGTGTTTTGTAAGTTGATAACAGTATGGCTCCTGTTTTTTGAACTTTTGTTAGATTGACTTGTATGAATGTTGAATTTGGTGCTTTTTATAAAAGCTGTTTGTGACTGTTCGGATTTTTTCCGAGTTTATTGGTATTTCTGGTTTGAGTGTGTTATTTGATTTGTAGCTTAGATGAGTAGTGGTATTTGTCCGAGCTATATGGATAGATTGATAAGATCAATTTGATAGAGTAGCAAAGATAAAACATTAGTCGTCTCATTTATATTTGAACCTTTTACATACAAAGGTGCAGGTAGGCTAGCCTCGTTAAAACTCTCCAAGCAAAACCCTTTAGGATAAAATCTTGGTAGTAGGAAAAAGAGTACAAGCCTGTCCCTGTCTTTTTTAACTATAAAATTTCTTTAGGGAAGACACGTTCCATGTATTAGGCAAGATTTTGCCATCTAGTGACTCTAGTTTGTATGCTCCTTGGCCGAGTGCTTTGGATACTCGGTACGGGCCATCCCAATTGGCTGCGAGTTTTCCATGTGTTGGTGGTTTCCGAGCAATTTCTGTTTTGCGGAGGACTAAATCTCCTGTGACGAAGGATCTGTTTCTGACCGTCTTGTTGTATTGTCAAGCTATTGCTTGCTGCGCTGCGCGCTGCCTCAATGTGGCGATTTCTCTGACTTCTTCGATGACGTCGAGCTCGGATCTCCGAGCTTCCTCTTGATTGTTGATATAAGTTCGGATAGAGTTCTGGGAGATCTCCAGTGGTATCATGGCCTCTGAGCCATATACCAATCGGAACGGCGTCTCCTTTGTTGATGTTTGTGGGGTGGTGTTGTATCCCCAAAGGACTTCAGGTATTAGCTCGGCCCAGAGTCCTTTGGCGTCATCAAGTTTCTTCTTTAGTGCATGTAAGATGACCTTGTTTGCGGCCTCAGCTAGTCCGTTCGTTTGAGGATGTTCAACAGAGGCGAAATGTTGCTTTATTTTTAGATTCTGCAAAAAGTTTGGAATTTCTGATCGGCGAACTGGCGACCGTTGTCAGTTGTAATATGCTTAGGTATGCCAAAACGGCAAATAATGTTTTTCCAAAAAAATGTAATCATTTGTTGTGATGTTATTTTCGCTAAAGGTTGGGCCTCCACCCATTTGGAGAAATAATCAATGCCGACAATAAGAAATTTTACCTGGCCCGGTGCCGTAGGGAATGGCCCGAGTATATCTAGACCCATTGGTTAAATGGCCAACTAATGTCCGAGTGATGTAACTGTTCGGCAGGTATGTGTATCAGTGGTGCATGTATTTGGCAATTGTTGCATGACCTGATTTTCTGTTGGCTGTCCTGCTACAAAGTCGGCCAGAAAAATCCAGCTCGAAGGATCTTTGATGCTAAGCTCCGAGCTCCGGTATGGGTGCCGCAGATTCCTTTATGTGCCTCGGCTAAAGCAATGTCCGATTCGGGTTTGTTAAGGCATTTGAGTAGGGGCCGATTATAACCTCTTCGATATAGTTCTCCATTGAGGATTGTAAAGAAGGATGCTTGCCGTCGAAACTTTTTATTGTTTTCGACCCCGTCTGGTACTACACCTGTTTCTAGAAAGTGTATGAAGTCGTTCCTCCAATCTGTTACCTGTGACACACTTAACACGTTTATCAGAGTAACAGTGGGTGATGTTATTGTGAACTGTTGTAGTGTAGATAGTTTGGACTGGGTACTGCCGAGCTTAGATAAGAGATCTGCTCTCTGATTTTGTTCACGTGGAATGTGTTCTATTTCAAATTTGACAAATTTCTATGATAATTTCTTTACTAATAGCAAGTATTTAGAGAGTAGAGGATCTTTTACCTGAAAGAGGTCATTTACCTGCTGTACGACTAACAAAGAATCACAATATACCTTGATCGTCGATATTTGAAGATCTAAGCAGAGTCTGAGTCCGGCGAGTAATGCCTCATACTCGGATTGGTTGTTGCTTGCTTTGAAAGCTAAGTGTATTGAGTGTTCCAAGATGAATCCATCTTCGGCTTCGAGACGAATTCCTGCACCACAGCCTCCATGATTTGAAGAGCCATCCACGTATAAAATCCATTGTTTTGCATGATCTTCCTCGAATGGTATTGTAAGCTCGGCAATGAAATCCGCCAAGAATTGTGACTTGATAGGTCCTCTGGAGTTGTATCTTATGTCAAACTCGGATAATTTGACTGCCCATTTTATTAGTCGTCCTGCAATTTCTGGCTTGTGTAGCACTTGTCTTAATGGGTGATCGGTTCTGACATGGATAACGTGGCTCTGGAAATAAGGTCGGAGACGTCGCGCCGAGAATATAAGTGCTAACGCGAGCTTCTCGATCCTTGGATAATTGAGTTCGGCCTGGTGGAAAGTTTTGCTAACAAAGTACACTGGATGCTGAACTTTGTTTCTCTCTGTAACAAGGGCTGAACTTATCGCCCAATTAGTAACTGACAGATATAGAAATAGATCTTCCCCTTGTAGGGGTTTTTGTAGAATCGGCGGTTGTGAGAGTGTTATTTTTAATTTTGAAAAGGCCTTCTCACAATCGTCGTTCCACTCGAATTTATTTTTCTTTTTAATTGTTTTGAAAAAAGGAACAGAAGTTGAAGCAAGGCAAGGAACAAATCTGGAAAGTGCAGCGAGTCGTCCTGTTAGGCGTTGAACTTTCTTGACTGTTTTAGGGCTGTCCATTTCCAGCACTGCTCGGCATTTGTCTGGGTTTGCCTCTATTCCCCTACATGTTAGTAGAAAACCTAAAAACTTACCCCCTTGAACGGCGAAGGCACATTTCTCGGGGTTGAGGCGCATGTTGTACCGGCAGATCTGGCCGAATATTTCTGTAAGGTCGCTGATGTGATTATGTCCGGTTTTCGTTTTGGCGACCATATCATCAACATAAACTTCGATATTCCTGCCGATTTGTTTGGCGAACACTTTATCCATAAGGCGTTGGTAAGTTGCACCTGCGTTCTTTAATCCAAATGGCATAACTTTATAACAATAGTTACCGAAATCAGTGATAAAAGCTATTTTATCTTGATCGGAGGGGTGCATTAATATTTGATTATACCCTGAATACGCATCCATAAAACTTAAAGTAGCATAGCCTGATGCATTGTCTACTAAAGAGTCTATGGATGGTAGGGGGTAAGAATCCTTTGGGCATGCTTTGTTTAGATCTGTGAAATCGACGCACATGTGCCACTTACCGTTTTGTTTTCTTACCATTACCACATTGGCTAGCCATGTAGTGAATCTGATCTCCTTGATAAATTCGGCGTTGATGAGCTTTTTTGTTTCTTCTAGTGATGCTCTCTTTTTTTCCTCGCCGAGTTTTCGTTTCTTCTGTTGTACTGGTCGGACTGCCGAGTTTATTGCTAGTTTATGACTGATAATTTGTGGATCGATTCCGGGCATGTCTGATGGTGTCCATGCAAAAAGGTCGGCATGTTCTTGCAGGAAAGTTGTTATTTCTGTAACTCAGATGCATTGAGTGAGGTACCTACAAATGTGAATTTATTAGGGTTATTGTTGAAATACACTTTTTGTAGTTCATCAGAGGGTTTTGGGCGATCGAGGAAATCAGCTCTTGGGTCCAGTTTGGCTAGCGTGTGCTCTTTTTGGTTCAGGCCAACATTGTTGACTTGTTGCGTGGAGCGATTTTGGAATTTCATGCTGATGTTGTAACATTGCCGTGCCTCTTTATGGTCGCCATGAATTGTTCCAACCTGGTTTTCCTGCAGAGGAAACTTTACACAGAGATGAACTGTAGATACAATAGCGCCGAACTTATTTAAAAAGGGTCGGCCGAGAATAATGTTATATGGGCTGAAACAATCGACTACTAAATATTGAATATCATTAGTTTTTGAAAGAGGTTGCTCACCCAGTGTGGTTTGTAACCACACTGATCCGAGTATTGGAACTCGTTCTCCTGAGAAGCCGACCAGGTCTCCTCCTGTTGACTGTAACACGTTGTCGCTGAGCTTCATCTTTTGAAATGTGGAATAAAACAGAACGTCGGCACTGCTCCCGGGATCCAAGAGCACTTTTTTTACTAATAGATCCCCTATCTGGAGGGTGATTACCACAGGGTCGTCCAGATTTTGTATATTGGATTTAAAGTCGGCCTGTGTGAAAGTGACTTCTGGTTGTGGGTTAGTGATTGCTTTGTCTTGTTTCGGTCCTTTTACCGAGCATATTGCTCTGAACGATCTTTTCCTTGCTGAGTTTGTGTATCCCCCACCTGCATATCCTCCTGAAATACAATTGATTATACCTCGTGGTCTTTCGTATTGGCCTGAAGATGCCTTCTCTTTTCCTCGGTGTTGTTCAGAGAGGTCGTTTGTTGTGGAACTATGGCCGCGTTTTTGGATGTGACCACCGATGTATTTATCTAGGTGACCTTGTCTTGCTAGTCGTTCTAAGAGATCTTTGGCGATCACACAATCATCGGTATTGTGGCCATGTTTCTGGTGGAAAGCGCAGTACTTTGACTTGTCCACGTTCTTTGCATCCTGGTATGTGCCGGCCTTTCTTGGAGGCTTAATTAGTTTGGAGTTCAAGATCTCCTTGATTATGTCTTCCCTCTTAGTGTTAAACTGCGTATAAGAATCAAATCGAGGTGTTAGTTTAAAACTTTTCTTAATGGTCGAGTTCTTATCTTCTTCACGGAAGTGTGACTTGTCAGACTTCCGAGCTTGTCTGAGCTCCTCGATGTCAATTTGTCCTTTCGCTTTCTCTCGAAATTCTGCTAGGGTCTTTGGTTTTGCTACTGCGATTGTTTCCTGGAACTTCCCGGGTCGGAGGCCACTTTTAATTGCGTGCAGATGGACCTCGGGGTGGGGATCTGGTATGTTGATTGCGATCTTGGTAAAGCGAGTCATATATTCCTTTAAGCTTTCGTTTGGTCCTTGCTTGACAGTGTTCAGGTAATCAGAATCGTGCAAGTATATTGCAGATCCAGCGAAATATTCTTCAAATAACTTCGCCAACTGATGAAAGCGCGAAATGGAACCTGCAGGCAAAGCACACAACCAATCAAGTGCAGGACCGTCTAAATAATTCGGAAAACAACGGCATAAAACTATATCTGATGCACCATTGACGATCATTATTGATCGGAATTTCTTTAGGAACTTCCTCGGATCTCCGAGTCCATCATAAGGCGTGAGAGTTAACGGCAGAGTGAACCTCTTCGGCAGTTCGAAGTTCATTACTTCTTCTGTGAAGGGGCCTACAGGGTCCTCGGACTCTTCTGTCTCGTCTTCGGGCTGCTGCCCTTCGTGTCGAGCAGTTTCTGAAACATGAGTCGGTTGCGACTGATGTTCCTCGTCTTCCGCCTGTTGGCGATGAGTATCGTTGTGCTCAATCCGAGCATGATTTAGCTCAGCAATTTGAGCAGCCATTATTTGGTTCTCGTCAGCCATTCGTTGATTAGCTTGTTGTAGCTCAGCTACCATTTGCATAAGTTCGGACAGTGAAGGAGGCGGTACGTCAGCCATGGATGTAGATGGAAGTGATGGGACCAAAAGAAAAAATGTGATTTCCTCGGCCCCACGGTGGGCGCCAATTGATCTTGCCTGGAAAATAGATCGGCTTTCACTCCTTGAAATCAGCCGAGCTATATGTTACAAGGTTGGATGTCTGTCCCTTCAGGGTCCGAGCTTCTGATGTTCGTTGTAGAGTATAAGAACGTGAGCAATGCAGAGGAGGTGGAGTGTACCTGCAAGGACACTCCGATGCTTAAGTCAGTAATGGTGTCAAGTTCGGAATAATCAAAAGATACTTTACCTTCTCTTTTATAGATATTTACTCGTCCGTTGCATCTTTAGATGACTATTTGTCCATTTCTGATGATTGGTTTGGTAACCGACTTTATTCTTACCGTTTGAGACGTCGGTTATAATAATATTGATTTTGCCGAGTTATAGCTCATAAGGGCCGAATAATAATGGCAGATGACGAGTTATGATGATGGCTGGTTATGAGGCCGAGTTATGATTTGTATTAATGGTGACCATATCAATTAATAATTAAAATTTCATGTTCACAATAGTTGTTAGAAGAAAAGGTGATGAACAAGATATCAACTTGGCCTAGTGGAACAGTATTCAGGTTTGAATTTCATAGTTGCTTAGCTTATTTTTTAGTTTAAAAATTGTCTTTCAATTAGTGATAATAAATACGGTTTTTTCACGCAAAAATAAAAAAAAAAGAAATAAATTAATAGACAAATTACTGAAATAAAATAAATGGTAATTAAAATTACCCATATACAATTTTTACAAAAGATTACTCATATACTTTTTTTTTCATAATTATATGTAAACCGTTGTAGGGTATAGCAGTTTCTGAAAGAGGTGAAGCAAACATAAATCATTGGAGGCAACAACGGTTTACATTAATATGTTATTCATTGCTGCACTGTGTAGCGCAGATTATACACATGTTTATAAAGGGTATATGGCTAACAAGTGTATTTTCTTTTGTGTTGTTTTGGGTATATAAAATTTGTTTTAGTTTATCACCGTATTCTTCGTTCGAGTAGGCCAAGAACTAATCTATTGCTGTGACTAATCCATTGCCATGCATAAGACAATTTAAATTTCTAACGGACTAATGAGCTAACAACTAGACCAACCTAACTTAATTAATTTGTAACATGAATTAAAATTAAGTTGTTTTATTAAATTTTTTTATAATTATAGAAAAGTGTATACAAGTAATCTTTTTGAAAAAATTATATATGGATAATTTTAATTGTCATTTATTTTATTTAAATAATTTGTCCTAAATTAATGTGCTAACATGCTTATTTTACTTAATCCTCCTATAGTCCTATGTTACTATAGTTTTAAGGTGTGGTTAATTTTTGTATTTATATCTTAATACTAATCTTTTTATAATCGTAACAAATTTGATAAAAGGTAGAGCCTAAATGCTTGTATATATTACTAGCAGGTACTTGTTCAGTTACTTTTCTATTGTTTTTAAGAGATTAATTTTTATATTTTTATTTTTAAAATTATAAATTTGATAAAATAATTTTAAAATTTAAAATAAATACTATTTAAAAATAAATATAAAAATTTTAAAGTTATTTAAATTTTAGAATATATAAAATTTATAAATTTAAATTAAATAAAACATTAAAAAATTTTATTATATCATTATTATGTGTAACAAAATAATGATAAACATTTATAAAGTAATTATTTATAAACATTATATAAGTTTATTTATTTATTTTTTCAACAGTTAGGATTGAGATTCAAATTCAAAATCTCTAGATGAGAAAGGAGAGATTATGTCATTCGAGTTATGAAGTAAAGATAAAATATTATATTCAAAGTGTAAATCCCGCTAAAATCGGTAAATAACTTGTTAATAGATTAAATTTTATTAGGAAAGCTAAAATACAAAACTAATATCAAAATAGGATAGAACTCGTCGAAACGAGAATTTTGTTATCAATTTTGATAATTTGGCCCAAAGTTAGACCGAACGAACCGAACCAGTCGAACCGGATCCGAACTGGACCCGTGGGCCCAACCAACTCACTATATATAATGAGCTGAAGCTCATTTCATTCCATTCAGCATGCAGAACACGCTGGGCAGCAACCTAAATGGGGAAGAACATGTTGAAGATTCCAAAACCCTTGATTTCATTCAAATCCACATAACTTCTCGCTTCGAGCTCCGATCGTCACACCGTTTGCGGCTACGCGTCCGCGGCGTCGAGCTCTACAAAGCCCATAACATTGAAAGGTAAGAAAGCCACATTTTCGTTCTCAATTTTTCTATTTCTAGTTCTGAATTTATTGGGCTTTGGTGTTGAGATTTTGTATAATTTGGTGTTTTAGGCTCAAGTTAGCTTCCGGGACTTATGGGCTCAAGCTATTGAGTACATGGGTATGGTAAGGACACTCTAACCCTAGCTCAATCTTGTATTTACTATGAAAAAACTGAAATTGAAACATGTATATGTATTAGGTGTAGATTAAGTGGGTATATATGCATTGGAATTGAATTGGAAGTACTTGGAGGCTTGTTGGTGGTCAAGGCTTATTTTGGGCTGTTTTGATTGAGCTTGGAGGGGCTGTAATTTTGTGTTGTGAGGCTGCCTTGGGTGAACTAAGTGATCGGCCAAGGTATGATTTAAGTTTCGCACGTTTAATATTTACGGTATTGTGAAAACTTAGGTTAGAGGAACCATAAGATAAGTTGAATTGTTAATTGCATTTAATGAGTAGTTTGTAATGCTGTTGGAATAAATTATTGATGAGCATAAATTGGAATTATGAGGTTTGAGGTTATCAATTTCATGTTTTTGGACTTGCTTATAATGGGTTGTGCTGATGTTGATGTTGATGGATTATGGTTGGTGATTGTTAATAAATAGATGTTATCTCAAGTTGATGTTGATATGTGTTAATGAAGGGTTGGGTTATGTAATGGAATTTATTTGTTATAAGTGTTCTTGTAATCATTAAAGAAGAATTGATATATCTTGATATATTGGGATCATTGTGTGGATTTTATGGAATGGTATGGACATTAATGTACTAGTGGTTGGTTATGATGGAGTAAGACTTGTTATGTTGTAAACTTGCAGGTTTTGCGAGTGGAAAATGAGAATTGGTGAAAAATGGGGTTTAGGGTATTTTTGTTAAAATATAAATTTTGATGAACTTTGGTAGTCCATATCTTGCTCTACAAATTTTGAATAATGATGAAGTTTGTTTTAAATTAAAGAGTGTTTTATAAGCTTGAAATTGATATAAAGTTTGCGGAAAATCGAATTTTGTAGAGGAAGTTATGGATGCCGGAAAGTTGGTGCGAAAAACTGAAATTTTAAAGGTTGCAGCAGAACCAGGTATTCTGATGTGTGCCCACGCACATAGCTGTGCGCCCGCACACCTGGTATTTTTCATAAAGTGTGCGTACGCACACTCTTGTGCGCACGCACACGCCAGGGCGAGTCTTCTGTTGGTGGCGCCAGCACAGGTGGGGCGCTCGCACACCAAGTGATGTGTGCGCACGCACGCATATGTGCGTATGCACACGTCCTGCTTTCTTTTTCGAGCTTTGTGCACGCACAGGTGTGTGCATACGCACACGCCCTATTTTTCAGCACTTTATTTTTCTATTCTAAACATGGTTTTAGACTCTAAAACCCTTATTTTTGCCCTGTTAACCTTAGATTCTACTAGCATGCTTAGTAACTAGCAGAAGTTAGGATTTTAGGGTAACTTGGGAATGAAGAAAGAAGTAAATATGATAAGTTATGTGAAAGGGAAAGTGACTATGGAATGAAGTAATGATGCCATGGCTTGATACATGACTGAACAATGATTATGAATATTAAATGGCTTATTAAGAATGATATCTGAGATACGAGTTTTCCTGGGTAAAAACCGTGGCTCGCCACGGCGTGTTCCAGGTTGAATCTCGATACTCTGTTGACCCTACATCGTAAGGGTGACCGGGCACGTATAAATTTCCGGGTATGGATAGCCCCCATTGAGTGATTTATATGATGATTGAATGTGAACTCTATGCATAGACTCTTGGGGATGCGCGACGGGGGACAGTCTAAGGTTTTCGGACTTGTCGGGTTGGCTAGATAACTGACAGATGGGCCCCATCAGCCATAGGACAGGCATGCATCATATGCATTTGTTTGTTTTGATTGCTATGCATTTCCTGGGTTTGCCTAATTGATATATATCACCTGCTACCTGTTATACTTGCTATTTGTACTATCTACTCATTACTTGTGCGTGAACTTGTTTGGTTGCTTGTTTCTATTGCATTGTGGATGATGGAGGAAAAGGAGAAATGGTTTGGTGTTAGATTAGGATTGAAATTGAGTAAGTTAGGTAGATTTAGAATACCTACCCCTATTTATGGTTTCTGTTTAGTAATTAATTTGGATAACTGAATGAGGGAGCTCTAGGATTGCCTATGGCATTTTCAGAACCTTATTTATTATACGCGTGGCACTTTTACCATGCTGAGAACCTCCGGTTATCATCCCATACTATGTTGTTGTTTTTCAGATGCGGGTTAAGAGGCTCCTCGCTAGGCATCTGGATCTTGAAGCGAAGTAGTTCCTGGATGTATTTTGGGTTTCTGTTTATATTTATGTATATATATATTTAGCTTACTCTCCAAGTAACTTGTGTATGCTGCTCCTCATAGAGGTTGAGGGAGAGATAGGGGCTTATTTTGATATTTTGGTATAATTTTGGGATGCCTATGTATATATATATGTATATATGTTCTTCGGCCAGCCTTGGCTTCGCAGGCTGAGTCAGGAGCTAGTTTCATTGTATTCTTGGCTCTCTTTTCATTCTTTTGCTTATTTATATCTATAATCTTTAGGTTTTTTAGCACGCAAGTAATACTGTTCCCTGAGTGTTGCACTTTTTATTTTGCGATTTTGTTTTACCCTTTTTCAAGGCTCCTAGTTAAGTATCTCTTTTCATATTATATATATATTTCCATCTTTAGAGGTCGTAATACCTTACTTTCTCAGTCTTATGACTTAAGCATAAGATTAAGTATGGTAGGGTGTTACATTATGGTATCAGAGCAGTTCGTTCCTATAGAGCCTGAGGACGGACTAAATATGCTACTGTGCATTCTCTGTGTATATGTCTATGTGCTAGTAGGATATCTAACTGATATAAGTAGCATACATGTTCATGAGCATGCATTTGGGACTGTTAAGCACTAAACTTGAGATATTGAGACTGATCACCTTAATATCAATTGTTTGGAGTGAACAGGGACCAAATGTCGACTCGCGGATCCGAACGAGGTAACCGGAGGGAAAATCCTAAGACTGAACCGATGCGAGGATCCCGAGATGGAAGCTCGGGTGCTGGTACGAGCAATATAGGTCAATACTATAGGTCCATGACCTTTACTGATTTCCTCAAGAGTGGTCCACCCCGGTTTAACAAAAATGCCAATGCATTAGAGGCTGATCGGTGGTTTCGAGATGTGGAGAGATTCTTATACACTCAGCACATACCAGAAGTACAGTCGGTGAAAATAGTGACTTACATGTTGGAGGGAGATGCTCAGAAATGGTGGCAGGAGTTATATCACACCTTGCAGATGGAGTTAACAGATATCCCTTGGAGTAAATTCAAGATGGAATTTTACGGGAAATATTTCTTACATGCGATTCGCATTGCAAAAGAATTGGAGTTAATGTAACTTAAGCAAGGAAATATGGCTGTTACTGACTATACCCATGAATTCGACAACTTGTGTCATCTCTCAAGAGTTTGTCAAGAAAACCCAGTCGACTATGAGGCGTGGAAGTGTGTTCAGTATGAGAAAGAGCTTAGAAGAGACATCTTCAACTGCATGAGTCCGCAAAGGTTAACGAATTTCCCTGAATTGGTTATGAAAAGTCAATTCGCAGAACGTTACTCCATGAAGTCAGCAATATTACAGGAAGGCCATGGAGAGACTACTCCGGATGAGCCGCATAGAGCCGGACTATGCATATGTTGCAAGTGTGGGAAGCCGGGGCATATAGTTCGAGACTGTCCACATAAGAAACGTCGGGACGCAGTCGAATCCGATCTTCAGACCCGAGGTAACCATAAGCTAGCAAGTTGAGTTTTTAACTACCTTGCGTATCATTAATATATGTATGAACCATTTGTGAAGCACAACAAGTTTTGATGATCGTGGAGTCCGAGCCGATGGTTAGTCAAAGACTACTAGATGTTGAGATGGAGCGATACTTAGCTAACTTAGATGAGAGGCTACGTTCTTGGAAGATAAGAATCAGAATGACGAAATGGAAGCCGGGTGAATTATACCTAAGGAATTAGAACCATTGAGAGCTATGTGGAGTTACCGTTTGAAATCTAGTGACGTTAAGATTTCAAGGAAAAGGAATAGAGCGAGTTCAACCTTTAGTTGTTAATTGATTGAGAGACAAGTAGAGGTGAGACCGAATTCCTATACGAGAGAGTTTCCAAGACTGTTATTGAAGATGTACCAGAATTTTCACCTTAGAGAGAGCGTGAGTTTGCCATAGGCGTAGTGTCAAAGATCGGATCAGTGCTGATTGCACCACAAGTGAAGACATTATTAGAATCAGTAGAGTTCAAGACCGAGTTAAAGAGAGTACTGGAAAAGAGGATCGTCCAACTAAGTGTTTCTTTGCGAGAGCGTGCCAACTAATCTTCACGACTTAATCTAATCTTTCTCTTATAGCCTACATTGAAAGTCCTATCCTGAACCTTCTTCTGTAAAAGCCCAACTCATTGTTCTTCCAATCTTGTTCCTTACTTGTACAAAGTTTGTCTCTTTTGAATTCAGCCTGAACTCATCCTAATATAATTACATAATTCTTGAGTTCTGGTTATCTGCGGTGTGTGAAATTGCTCCCTTGTGGGAACTCGCATTCCTTTCAAGCCAACTAGAACCTATACAATCCGACATGCCTTATTCTTTCTATTTAAGCTTTGATTCGAACTTCTTTCCTGAAATGCGACTAGGTTTCTCTTCTGGTAAGCCAACTAAACCTATACAATCCGACATGCCTTATTCTTTCTATTTAAGCTTTGATTCGAACTTCTTTCCTGAAATGCGACTAGGTTTCTCTTCTGGTGTTAGTTCTGTATAGCTCTGGCTAATTATATGCAAGATTCTCTTTTGAATTCTTGTAAACACCGTTCATATACTCGTTCGTCTCTTGAAACATAACATTTCTTTGAAAACTCAACTCGTATTGGATCTTGCAATGCGCGTAACTCTTAGATGCAACTATCAGAGTATCCATCCTTTAAAGCAAGACTTTTGGACACGGAAGATGAAGCATGTAAGTGTGTGCCATCAAAAAGAGTTTTGGAGCTTTAAATTCTTGCCGACCACAAAGCCTATGATTAGTTTACCGCACTAGAAATACACCGGTTACATGGAAACTCGAATATGAAGAGAGCTTTCGAACTCAGAGAAGGATTAACCCCAATTCTAGTAATCAGGATACTCAAACTTATTTAACAACTTGGAAATTAGTGCAATACATTCCCAGAGGGGTTTAGGATACGTATAAATATAACATCGTGAAATGGTAACGGACATCATGAGTGAAAAGTTTCTGGGGAAATGCTTGGATATAAATTTCAGAGGAAGGAAGGCTAGGTAAGTTGGAACTTTAAATTGGATATCAAGGGTGTAACTAAAGGAGACAATCTAAATCTATTGCGGTCTTAAAATGTAGCAAGGACGAAATGCAGGAGGTGTAAGAAGACGATAAAGATCTACCAAAGATATCAAAGTCTAGTAAACAGAAGGGAATTATGAAGAGATTTATATGCCTAATGCAGAAATAGAGATTGTAAATCGAGGACTTAGGGAGCACAATATTGATAATAAGGAGCTACTAGGAGTACCAAAGCCGGTTGGATCAAGAAGACACCAAGAGAGGGTTATGTGTCGAAATCGGGAGTTGGAATGAGAAACTGTTGTTCGAAGCTACAAGAGAGGATTTTTTAAGTTACCTTGAGGTTCCTAAGATGTATCACGAATCCAAAAAGATATGTAGAGCAGCCAACAGTGAAGAACAGAGTGACAATATACGTGACTACATGTTCGACGCATGAAAAGGAAAAGAGAGGCCACCAGAAGTTGTGCAAAATGCTACAACCATCGAAGGCTCTACATTAAAGATATCAGAGAATAGCCATCAATTTCATAATAAGTTGCGGAGGACTAGGAAAAAGTTGATACTATTAGAGAATCGTGGATCAAGTGACCAAGCCCATTTTGCCCATCGGAGCAAACTACTTATTAGGAATATCAACGAGACTATACATCAGGGAGAAGGTGAGACTCTACAGTACGTTAAACACCTCTGAATTAATCATAAACTGAAACGTTGAACATCTTAGTTCCTGAATTTGATAGCCGAGACAACGGAGACAAAGCTACGCAAACTTGAGTTAGGATTCTCATTATAAAATCCAACAAAAGAGCTAGGCAAATTTAAGAAGAAGACTTCTGAAGTTGGATGGAAGAAGATACCTATCTCTGAAGATTACTTCAATGAACTAGAGTCGGATAAGCAATCAAAAACAAGGAAGTTAAAACCCACTTCCAAAACAAATTCATGTCTTACAACCTAAGCTAGCTTAAATAAAAGGAGATGGACGTTTCGAGTGACGAGATCAGTTTTAAGAAAACTCTGAATATGTCGAAGGACTACCCACACCTCTTTTCAGATAACTGAATCTGAATTTTGAGGGCAAAATTCCAAATTAGGTGGGTAGGATGTAAACCCCACTAAAATCGGTAAATAACTTGTTAATAAATTAAATTTTATTAGAAAAGTTAAAAATGCAAAACTAATATCAAAATAGGATAGAGCTCGTCGAAACGAGAATTTTGATATCAATTTCGATAATTTAGCCCAAAATTGGACCGAACGGACCGAACCGGATCCAAACTGGGCCAGTGGGCCCAACGAACTCACTATATATAATGAGCTGAAGCTCATTTCATTCCATTCAGCATGCATAATACACTGGGCAACAACCTAAATGGGGAAGAACATGTTGAAGATTCCAAAACCCTTGATTTCATTCAAATCCACATAACTTCTCGCTCCGAGCTCCGATCGTCGCACCATTTGCGGTTACGCGTCTGCGGCGTCGAGCTCTACAAAAGCCATAACATTGAAAGGTAAGAAAGCCACGTTTTCTTCCTCAATTTTACTATTTTCAGTTCTGAATTTATTGGGCTTTGGTGTTGAGATTTTGTATAATTTGGTGTTTTAGGCTCAAGTTAGCTTCCGGGACTTATGGGCTCAAGCTATTGAGCACATGGGTATAGTAAGGACACCCTAACCCTAGCTCAATCTTGTATTTACTATGGAAAAACTGAAATTTTAAAGGTTGCAGCAGAACCAGGTTTTCTGATGTGTGCCCATGCACATAGCTGTGCGCACGCACCCAACAGAAGCGAAAATCTACCTGTGCGTACGCACGCCTCTGTGCGCCCGCACACCTGGTATTTTTCATAAAGTGTGCGTATGCACACTCTTGTGCGCACGCACATACCAGGGCGAGTCTTCTGTTGGTGACGCCAGCACAGGTAGGGCGCTCGCACACCAAGTGATGTGTGCGCACGCACGCATACGTGCGTACGCACACGTCCTGCTTTCTTTTTTGAGCTGTGCGCACGCACAGGTGTGTGCATACGCACACGCCCTGTTTTTTAGCACATTTATTTTTCTATTCTAAACATGATTTTAAACTCTAAAACCCCTATTTTTTCCCTGTTAACCTTATATTCTACTAGCAAGCTTAGTAACTAGCAGAAGTTAGGATTTTAGGGTAACTTGGGAATGAAGAAAGAAGTAAATATGATAAGTTATGTGAAAGAAAAAGTGGTTATAGAATGAAGTAATGATGCCATGGCTTGATAAATGACTGAACAATGATATCTGAGATCCGAGTTTTTCTGGGTAAAAACCGTGGCTCGCCACCGCGTGTTCCAGGTTGAATCTCGATACTCTGTTGACCCTACGTCGTAAGGGTGACCGGACACGTATAAATTTCCGGGTATGGATAGCCCCCATTGAGTGATTTATATGATGATTGAATGTGAACTCTATGCATAGACACTTGGGGATGCGCGACCGGGGACAGTCTAAGGTTTTCGGACTTGTTGGGTTGGCTGGATAACCGACAGATGGGCCCTATCAGCCATAGGACAGGCATGCATCATATGCATTTGTTTGTTTTGATTGCTATGCATTTCCTGGGTTTGCCTAATTGATATATATCACCTGCTACCTGTTATACTTGCTATTTGTACTATCTGCTCATTACTTGTGCGTGAACTTGTTTGGTTGCTTGTTTCTGTTGCATTGTGGATGATGGAGGAAAATGAGAAATGGTTTGGTGTTAGATTAGGATTGAAATTGAGTACGTTAGGTAGATTTAGAATACCTACCCCTGTTTATGGTTTTTGTTTAGTAATTAAGTTGGATAACTGAATGACGGAGTTCTAGGATTGTCTATGACATTTTTAGGACCTTATTTATTATACGTGTGGCACTTTTATTATGCTGAGAACCTCCGGTTCTCATCCCATACTATGTTGTTGTTTTTCAGATGCGGGTTAAGAGGATCCTCGCTAGGCGTCTAGATCTTGAAGCGAAGTAGTTCCTGGATGTATTTTGGGTTTCTATTTATATTTATGTATATATATATTTAGCTTACTCTCCAAGTAATTTGTGTATGCTGCTCTTCATAGAGGTTGAGGGAGAGATAGGGGCTTATTTTGATATTTTGGTATAATTTTGGGATACCTATGTGTGTGTGTGTGTGTATATATATATATATATTCTCCGGCCAGCCTTGGCTTTGCAGGCTGGGTCAGGAGCTAGTTTCATTGTATTCTTTGCTCTCTTTTCATTCTTTTGCTTATTTATATCTATAATCTTTAGGTTTCTTAGCACGCAAGTAATACTGTTCCCTGAGTGTTGCGCTTTTTATTTTGCGATTTTGTTTTACCTTTTTTCAAAGCTCCTAGTTAAGTATCTCTTTTC